>NC_089587.1:201813441-201967142 GCF_019320115.1 Miscanthus floridulus | reverse complement strand
TTTTTTAACCTAAAAAATAGTGTCATAGTGAGAGACGGCTGCCAAATTAAGGTCAAATTAAGGTCTCCTTTCGTATTAGAATTTGGGGTTTGTGTCATAGGAAGCTTTCATGCTTAAAGTAAAATAAAATGTGCTTCTAAGGAGAACCAACCAAACAACTCCTTTCTGATCCTAGAGATCAAACCATTCAAGCAAGTGGTACGATTCACGACACCACTCCGCTTTAGGCATAAATTCCCCGTATTAATATGTAGAACAAGAATCTTCTCTATTTTATATTTCTATATATACATGATATGAAATGGACACGTTCTGGTGCGGATTCGTTAAAACAAAAGCACAGCAACAAAAGTTGCTACACTGTTCACATTAATCCATAGACACTTTGGAGTGGCTAGGATACAACGAATTGGAATATTCATGATCATATAAAAGCTGCAATGCGTTTTGCGTTTCCGAGAAAAATATAAAAGCTGCAAAATAATTATGATTCATCCATGCAGAGAATATATGTATGTGTGTGTGGGGGGTGTTTAAAAGCAGAAACTAAAATTTAGTTCGTGTCACATCGGACGTTCGGATGCTAGCTAGGAGGACTAAACATAAACCAATTATAAAACTAATTGTACAGATGGAGACTAATTTGCGAGACTAATCTATTAAGCCTAGTTAGTCTATGATTTGATAATGTAGTGCTACAGTAACCTATGCTAATCACTCCTTCACTAAGACGCAAAAGTGCTCTATCAAATACTTGGATCTAGAAAGACTCTTCCAACTCCCTGTCATCCCAGGCCTCCAGTCAGCTTACTGATTTACTGCTCATGATTGAAGATAGATTATGGGACTCAGTCAAATGATAGATGAGGATATGTCTGGGGTTCAGACAATTTCAGCAGCAAAAAAAACTATGTTTTCTTGCAAGGTACAGTCCCTGGTTCACCACTCTTTCCATGGTTATGGGCGTCCAGTAATATTGGTAAGCATAGTTTTTTTTTTTTTTTGTTTTGGCTTCTGTTAAGAGACCGTCTGAACACAAGAAACATGTTGATGAGGAAAAATATGGAATTCTTCCCAGTTCCTGCGCTTCCGTCCCCCGAGCACCAGTTCCCGTGCTCCTGTCCGCGCAGTCACCGCACCTGCAGTTGGGCTGCTTCTTTGACTCTTTCTCTAGGCCCAATAACCGTAACATGCGGAATAAGTAGTGCATGTGTCTGGGAACCAGGTATGTTTCTTTCTTTTCTTTTTTTCTTATATTTCTTTTTTGTTTTCTTACGTTGCCTTTTTTATCTTTATTTTATTTTCTCTTTCTTTTATTTCTTTTTTCTTTTACTCTAATTTTTCTTTGATTTCATTTTTGTTTTTCCTGTGTTTACCCATAGGTTGGTATGTTTATCTTTTTTTCTCTTTCCTTCCTTATAGGAGTATTTCTTTTTCTTTTCTTTCTCGTGTGGTTTTTTCTTCTTCTCATTTTCTTAATCTTTTTGTTTTTTCTATTTCTATTTATTTTTTCTTTTCTTTTTTGTGTTTTTCTACTATTTTTTATAATTACTATATGAACTATTTTTGTTTTTTATTTTGAAGTTTTTCATTTCATGTGTTACATAAGACACATATATCATATATTTTTTTTAATTTTATTTTTTTCTTTCTTATTTAAGTTATTCATTGATTTTATTTTTTATATAATTTCATTTGTTATTCATGTTTCTATGTGAATTTTTTATTTAGTTATTTACTCTAATTAATTACTTTAATATTTTTATTTTATTTTTATTTTATTTATGTTATATGAGATACATTTGATGTTCTCGTAGTATATATATAATGTTATATGATGTATTCTTCAATGTTCACGTAGTATACATATAATGTTCTATGACATATTATGTGATGTTCATATTGTATATATACAATGTTATATGATATGTTTGTAATGTTTACATAGTATACATTTGATGTTCTATGGTGTATTTTCGTGATGTTTCATGTAGCATACATATGATGTTCTTTGTTGTATTTTGTGATGTTCACGTAGTATACATTTTTCTATTATGTGTTTGTGATGTCCATGTTATATATATGTGATGTTCTATGATATATTTTATAATGTCCACATAGTATACATATGATGTTTTATTTTGCTTCGCTTTTGCTTTGCTCTAAATTTTATTATTTTTATTTATATTATGGTATTTATTTATTTTTATTTATTTATTGTTATTGTTTCTATATACTTATAGTTTTTGTTATTATTTTTTATTTTCATGGTTATTATAATACCAATTCAATGAATCTATAACCAGAATATTGTTCTCATAAATCAAGAACATTTTTCTTACGAAGATGAAACATTGTTTTTCTAAACTTAGAACATTGTTTCTACTCAATAAAAAAATGTTCTATCTTCACAAGATAAATGTCCATTATAAAATTTTATTTAAATATATTCATGTGAGATCTTGTTTTGAAAGATTGATTGCAAGGAACATGATGGTGTAATCGAAATTTAATTTAGATGTTTAGTTTAGCAGTTATGATTTTTTAAAACTTGTGCAGATGCTTACTTAGGCATATTCTCAGTGTGTTTTTCTTTTCAGAGCATGTATGCATGTGGAGGAGCAGTTTTCATTAAATTATTATTTTTTTGTGACAACGATGCTATCACGTGATCTACCCATTGCAAATAAAGAAGTTTGGAGCGCGCACTGTCTGGTAGCCTCGGCGCGGCGCGGATGGGAACGATGCGGGAATTATCGGCGCACGGACAGGAACAGCTGTGAGCGCGGGAAAAATCATCGGCGCTGGGTTAACACGCCCTGGAAAAATAGGCACCTTGATGATTACACGTGTGTTCTCTGTAATAGCACCTGTGAAGAGACTAGCATGCACCTTTTCTTTGAATGTCCTTTCAGTTTTAGCTGCATTTCCTAGGATCTTCAGCTGCAGCCTTTGGACATGGTTATCGAAGCCAGAAATGACTTTGGTCGTCACATTTTCAGGGGAATTGTCATAACAGCTTGCTGGATCATTTGGACTACTAGAAATAGAGTTGTGGGCCTCCCCTGTTGTTGCCTAAAAAAAGAGTGGTTTGCTAGGGTTAATTTATACTATTCATGGCAACTATAGCTAAAGGGTGTACCCAGTGCAGAGAGCTCCTCGCTCTGTGCGGGGTCTGGGGAAGGGTGTTAGTGGCAAGCCTTATACCCTCGCCTATGCAATGCGAGGAGACCGTGACTCGAACCCGGGACCTTTCGGTCACAGACGGTAAGACTCTACGCTTACACCAGGCCCGCCCTTCTCATGGCAACTATAGCTACATAAGAAAATAGATTTATATAGAAAAATGTAGTTGCTAACTTGTTATATAATTCTTGTATGTACTTAGATATATTGTGCTCCTCCGTTCAGAAAATGATGTAAGTTTATATATAAAAACACGAAATAAGATAGAATCTTTATTGAATATATTTTAACATTTTACATATTTAGTGTCATAAATGTTGATATTTTTTTATAAATCTGATCAAACTTTGTATAGTTTAACTAAGAAGAGAACTAGAATTGCATTATTTTTAAGATAGAGTTGGTATTACCTAATTAGCATCGTTCTAGTTTTTTTTATTTAAAAAAAAAGCAAGTACATTGCATGGTTTCTATTTTCCTGTTCCACCACTCGTAGTGTAATTCCTCTATCTATGTTTGTTTACAGGGTACACCTTTAGCAGCCATGTTTCTGGAAGGGAACGAGAATACGGAGCAATATATTTTATAATGTAATTGTACTACAGGAACGCAAAATTTTCTCGAACGGTAACACGATTGTTCCCAAAGCGAGGAATAGGCCATGTTCAACGTTTTCGGATGCTAAAGGGTATGCCTTCTACCATTGACAGTATGGTACATTGCTATCCCGACGGTAATTGTACCCAATTGCATTTAACCAGGGTCATTGTTGTCTTGTACATTCCTGAAACTGTTCTAGCTCATCGCTGCCAGCGTCACATGTATCCACCGCGATGTGAAATGAGACAACGTTTCGGGTATGGTCCGCAATTGAATGGCCTAGAACTATTAACAAGAGCCCTTTTTTGGACTCGGAACTACGACAACAGTTGACACTGTGGAAGTATGCTGGTAAGGATCGTGATGACAGCTTGCTTCAGGGCACGTTTTGTGCACGACAAAAACTACATGACTTTCAGCCATATAAGGCTGTAGAAAAGGATTTAATCGTGGAGCTTATGCTCCCACAGGATACTGAAAATCTCTAGCTGTACTGTTTGTCCAGCCCCACGGCACTAAGCACACCTTTTTACGTTTGGTATGCTTTGTCAAAAGCAATCATGACACCAAATCACTGGGAATTGATGTGAAGTGACAGATTATAATAACGTTTATTTTTGTATTTTATCTGAATTTTGTATACATACATGCTCTTTCTGTCAATTTTTTATAATAGAAAAAGGTTCTCAGAAAGTAAAACAGGGAGCAGACCTACTAAATAACAGCTAGTTATTGCTGTGCCATACACTCATACTCCGGGGATGCATTCCACTACTAGAGAGTCCAGACCAAAGAATTTGCTGCAAAAAGTCAGCTTTCTTGACTTATCTTGAGCGTGCTTCAGCTGTTTTTACAGGGTGCAGTGAACATGGAAGGAAGTGGTGGGGGATTTTGGAGCGGTGATATGGCGCTACTATGCATATGCGCTATAGCTGCACTTTGCTACTTGCACAATGCATGGACAAATTTTAACCGTCAGCGTTCTTCATATGTTCAGCAGCAGTGTGACGCTGACAACAATAAGCATGTCATTTTCGGCGCATAGGAGGGAAGCCATCAGCCATCGGATGATCAGGTACGCCTAGCCTACTGCCTACCCTATAGCACGTACTATACATGAAATCGCTCGCTTATCTGCTCTGCAGGACAGCAGGAGCAGGAGGCGTATCTCATTCTCTGAAACGCATGGCCATGGCAGCCACTGAAAGAAAGCCCTCCAACAATCAAGGCCACGGCACTCCACCTGCATGTATGACGATCCCGAACAAGCTACCAAGTACCAACTGTACCAACCGCAGCGCTGAAACCACATCTCGCCGTCGGCCGTCAGCTCATCGTACCAGTACTCCTCAGTCCTCCCCGCCTCGTCTCCGTCGGCCGAAGCGAGTGACACATCTCAAGCTGCCATGCCACCTCTCCCTGCTGCACCCGTCCCCTGCTCCGTCGTCCGTCCGCGCGCGCGAGCGACAGAGCCAGAGACGGGACAAAGGCGGGCGGGGGCGGGGCCGGTTGGTAGTGGGGCGCCATCGGAGGGCGACGGCCGGGCTAAAGGAGGGAGACGCGCTTGGCTCTTGCTGCAAAAATGCAACTGATGGCAACGTCACGTTGGTTTTCAGGCGAGAGGCGGGTTGGTCGAGTACGTTATGCACCCTGTAACCACCCACCTAAAGTGCCTGGGGTGGTAGTAGTATGTGATGAGAATTAGGTATGCCACTCAAGTGTCGTGTCCGTTTACATCAAGAAACCGGTATGCCTAGCTACCAGCATATACTAGCAGTACCAAATTGGCAGCAGGCAAGCGGCTCGTCGTGGAGTCGTGGTGATCAGCTAGCTGTGACAGATTGGAGAGGCCTGGAAGATTTTCGAAAGCGTTGTGCGAGGATTAGGATCGAGTGAAGCGAAATGTCAGCCTATGTCAGGACAATCTAGAATGCACTTAGCCAGCTTCTCCTTGGTGATATGATACGGACTAGCTGCGAGTCATACACGTCTTTGTGCTAAAATAATAGTGCTAGGTATATATTTTATATTTTTATGTCATGCCATTCTCCGAGAGGAAGAAAGCAATGATTGGAAAAGTCCTAGCTCCTGCTAGTTAAATCGACAAGGAATCACTATCAGTCAATTAATTTTACTCATCACTCTTTACTCATCTGAACGCACTAAAACAGGCTTGATTTGTTTTATGTGCCTGTAAAATGCAGACATGTCGCAGAGGTCCTGTACTCATGTGCAGGGGCGGATCCAGAACGGGGCTGCGCCCCGGGCTGAGCTGCCGATTCACGTTCAAAACAGTCTGATCTTGTTTCCTAGGCATCCTTTTGTCTAATTAAGATCATAGTTTTTTAGGCTAAACACCACATATGTTATAGGGACTACATGGACTCGCCCCGGGCTGCAGCCCGGGCAGCCCGGGTCCTGGATCCGCCCCTGCTCATGCGGGGATACTTCTCTTTTTGCCAAATCAGTACCGTGCCGTTGTTAAAAAAATAGTAGCGTGCCTGCTGTAATGCATTTGTGAGAAAAGGAAATTAAAGAGAAGACAATAGCGACACGGATGACCTAATTCAAGTACACTTTAAGTTAATCTTTGGTAAAGCGAAATACATACTTTATCAAGATCAAGTATTATATCTTATTATTACTAATTTTTTGCGAGGATGTTATTATTACTAATTACCAATTGAAATCTCCAAATAAAGTGTCCATGTTTATCCTCATGAGACATGCTAGAAAGAAAAAGATAAATCCTAAAAGTTCTTTCAAATCTGACTGTTTATGTCATTGTAGTAACTAAAAAGTGCAATTTAGAACCTATAATCAATTTTTTATTTAAATATAAAATGAGAGTTTTGAATAATAGGTACAACAAGCACTAGAGTTTCAACTTGAGGATCCCTTTCGAATGCACAAATTTCACAAGAATCGGTTCAATTTCACAGAAAAATGCCAGATTCAAGAAAATTTCCCGTGTTGAAAGGGAACCTATATATGGATCAAAAGATTGCAACAATGAATAAAGCGAAAACTTGAAAGCAAAATCTAGACTAATGACGTCATTGTGCCATCGCAAACTAAATTACGCAATTCTATTTCTATTAGTATAAGAAATGTTAAATTAAAGTAAACATAAATTTGGTGCCATCTTATAAATCAAAATATACTTGCATGCATGATATACAACTATGTTTCAGCAACCATAGAAAAGTTCCCTTAGGGACTCCCATACCAATGACATCAACAGGTATTACTTATGCCCATAAGTTATGTAAGTTGCTATTTTAGATGATTTTATATATTTTGACGGAAATATTATAACATACATATATATTGATAGCATCAATGTAAGTACTCTATTTTTATAAAAAATAGATTACATATTACATATATAATTGTCTCAACATCTTGAGTAGTGGAGGAGGTAGTGCAAAATAAAGATGTTTATAGTCTCTCTGGAATTCTTTTGAGACTACTTTGGAGTAAACAATGATTTAAGCTTACATATTAATATCCTTTTGAGGTTGGCACCAGTGCTCCTCCTAAATCTCACTTCAAGTTCTAAATCCAATCTTGAGCACTATGTTACTAGCTTAAACGAACTAAAATCCACATTTTAATAATTATAAAATGAAATTTTAAATAAAAGATGCAAAAGCAAAAGAGTTTCAACTTAACACACGGATAAAAAATTTGTAGCAACTAAAAGATAACTTCCGGGAAGTCAAAATCTAGAATTATGACATCAAAGCATGGGCTGCAACAAGACAAGAGCTATCAACACTTAAGCTAACCTTTCAAATTATGTTGACACACGTGCGAGGCGGAGCGTGGACCCAGGTGTCGGGCGTGGCCGAGCGGTTGGGCGCGGCTGAGGGGTCGGGCGCGACGGAGCCGCGGACCTAAACGTTTGGTGCGACCCACGTGTCGGGCACGGCCGAGGGGTCGGGTGCGACGGAGCGCCGACCCAAGTGTCGGGCGTGGCCGAAGGGTTGGGCACGACGGAGTCACGGACCCAAGCATCGGGTGCGCCCGAGGGGTCGGGCGCGACGGAGCTACGGGCTCAAGTGTCTGGCGCGGCCGAGGGGTTGGGCACCACGGAGCCATGGACCCAAACGTCGGGCGTGGCCGAGGGGTTGGGTGCGACGGAGCGTGGACCCACGTGTCGGGCGTGACCAAGGGGTCGGGCGTGATGGAGCGTGGACCCAAGTGTCGGGCGCGGCCGAGGGGTTGGGTGCAATGGAGCTATGGACCCAAGCGTCGGGCGCGACCGAGGGGTTGGGCGCGACCGAGCTGCGGACCCAAGTGTCGGGCGCGGCCGAGGGGTCAGGCATGACAGAGCCGTGGACCCAAATGTCGGGCACGGCCAAAGGGTCGGGCGTGACGGAGCGCGAACCCATGTGTCAGGCATGGCCGAGGGGTCGGGCGCGACGGAGCGCGGACACAAGTTGTATTCAAGTTGTTAATTTTGCATCCATTATCGAGCATCATGTTTTATATTTCGCATCATGTTGAACATGGCATTGTTACTACGTGTAGTGAACGAAGGTGAGCACGTGGTAGTTAATCAAGTGGTTGAAGAAGTTAATCCGCCTGTTGAGGTCGGATTTGATAATTGTGAGACGACTCCGGATCCTAACTTTTCCGTCAACGAAGGCAAGCCCCGGATGCGTTTAACCTACCTTGTGATTTACAAATTGATTTCGCTTTTGCTTTTCTTTACTGCATTAAGTGATGAGGAGTTAAGTGAAAAACCTAATTGGTGCATTACCAACCTTGTTTTCCATATCTACCTTGTTACCAATTTTAATTTGTATATGCCTAGTTATGCTTAGCTATGCTTAGAACGATGAAAGTTGGGTGATTACCTGTCACCTGCAAGTTTTAAATGGAACTTTGGTTACTTATGTTATCATGTGATATGGGAATGTGGAGTAATAAATCTAGACCGGGCGGACTCGGTGTGTGAGAGCCACAAGACATGGAGGTCTTGTGAGCGGGTTCTTTCCGCCTGTGTCGATTAAGGTCCGTCCGTTGTTGAATTGCATGAGGTGAGACTTTGTAGTACTAACCACATACTCCGGTAAGCCTTAACTTGGCGATTCTATTATGAGAATGGCTACTCACGCACTGGGAGTGGAGAGATGGTGGGAATAGCGTGTATCCACGTGGCAATGGGTTGGATTGGTGGAGTACTGTATTCTCGGGTGGTGCGGACCCGTTCTTGTTTTAGAGGACCTGAGGGTAGGTTGGTATATGTAGGTCGGAGACCTACATATGTCGTGTGGTCTGGAATTCCCAGCTGGGTTTTAATCGGTTCGAATCGTCGTTGCTCCTCGGTTATAGAGACTCAACTCACTGTTCATCATCGTAGTTTAATAACCGGAACTTGAGTAAGGTTTGAGAAGGTGTTGGATATGAAGTTTCATGATCTCAATGCGGATCATGTCAGCTTTGTATATGATCTTTATGAAGTTTTATATGTTGAATTAAAGAATTTTGTTAAAATGCTTTTACGCAAAAGAACTTTGATTATTGCTAAAGTCGTACCTTGAATCCCTAAGCCCGCATTCCTGCGCGTTATCAGTTTTATTTCGGTTAAGTCTTGTTGAGTACTTTTGTACTCAGGGTTCGTTGACCCTTGTTGCAGGTGAGGCTCATGAGCAGGTCTGCTTTGGACCGTGCTGCATGACTGTTGTTCAATGCGATGACGATAAGTAAATGCATGGCCCTTGGGCAGGGCAATCTATTTATGTGCTTGTATTATGTTATAATGCAACTCCACTACTACGTTTTGTAATAAATATCAAACTTAGTTGTATGGTTTGAAACAAATGGTTTGTAAACTATGTTATTGTAAGACTTCCGTTGTTTTTACTCTGGTGTAGATATCTGAATAAATGTTGTAATACTGCAATGACTCTGTAATGGGATCCTGCTCGGAAATCATAGATGATTCAGGGTTCCCCGAGGACACCCGATAGACTTCTTAAGTTACCGGGAACATATGCATAGTCGTCAGAGGTCATTGGACAGTGATAGGTGCATGTGGGTCCTATAATTTAGGAGGTTCTGCCACAGCTGGATACCCTGAAAACACACGCCCTACTTGTACCCCGAGCACAAGCAGGACCAACCCACTACCCTCCTGTCATGGGGTCCAGGTCTCTGTCCAAACTAGGACTCTAAGCCTTCGCCTCTGAGTCCCGGACTCAGTTCGGTGCAAGGACCTCCTAACCCAAAAACCACCATGACAGTCGGTCCAGAAAGAGCCAGAACCCATGACAAGAGAGTAACAGGTCTTCCAAGCGCCCATACCCAAGTATGTGCTTGAGATAATAAGTCTGTGACTTGCCTAGAGCCTTATGCAACGGCCGATCCTTAACCAACACGGACAGGGAAAAGCTGTGTAACCAAGCTATCCCTGTGGCCGCAGGACACAACCTCTTACACCCACCAATACCCAAACCATATCCCTGCCCGGTCACCATTTTCCTTTCCACCATTTTATACATTTCAAGTGATAATAATACAGTAATATATTTTCTATCTCTCGCGAGTGACAGGTAAT
The DNA here is from genome assembly GCF_019320115.1 of Miscanthus floridulus. Lineage (NCBI taxonomy): Eukaryota > Viridiplantae > Streptophyta > Magnoliopsida > Poales > Poaceae > Miscanthus > Miscanthus floridulus. Next base: position 201,956,788 of record NC_089587.1, on the reverse strand, counting down.
CACTCGACTTCTACCAGAGTCCTGTAGCATAGCAATCTACACGATCATAGGATAAAGATATATGTGCAAATGGGTTTCATTCAACTCCTTAAAACTTAATGCACAAATATAATTTAAAGTGCAGAAAAGTAGGGGTTATGTACCGGGGCTTGCCTGGGTAAAATATAATCAGAAGTTAGCTTTCCATCATGGCGCCACGATCTCCAAAAGTACCATTTCTTCCGCAACTCCCGATGACTCCGCGATCCATCGACGTTCCTATTATGATATGTATTGATGCAAATGCATAATTATAAATAATCGACGACAGCCGAAATGCTTAGAAATCCGATTACGTCTCATAAGCTAACGAGATAGTTCTAAATCGCTAGTCTACGTATCCATGTTGTCGAATAAGGCGTTACTTCCTAACAAATATTTTAGTTATACAAACCCCAAGTTGTTTCTTTATTTCATTCTATCGATTTAATCTTTATTCAAAATAGGGTATCATTATCTATCTAGCAAACTAATTATTCTGAAGCTACAAAAATTACAGTGAGTAGCTAATAATATTAGTAATTTACTGTAAAATTTTAAGAGTCAACACTATCACCGTTTTCTCATAACAATTCTCACAAGTTTATATTTTTACAATATTAAGTATCTCTAATTAATTATATAGCTTCCAAGAATATTATCAAACTATGTGAACAAAATACACTGTTAGATACATCATGATTTTAGAAACTTAACAAACTTGGTTTCATAATTTTTGGACTTCTAAATAATTTTATATTTAAATAACAAAATTAGCTTAGAATTTATATTAGGAAATCTCACTAATTCACTGGAAAACAAAAAAGAGCACTGTGGCCCAAAAAGACCCACGGCGAGCGTGGTTCCAGCGTGACCCATGGCCGACGATTCGGTGTGGTCCGTAGGCGCACAGCGCGGCCCAGGCGCGTTGGCAACCGGCCGGCCCACCGCGGGGGAGCGAGCGGCCCGGACACGGTGGCAACAGGCTGGCCCAACGGGCGCGCGGGCGGTCCAGTGGAGGTCGGCGGCCCACGCGGACACACGGCCTAGGTGGGGCGGGGCACGCGCGTGGCCCACGTAGCTCAAACGGCCATGGCGTGGCGGCGGTAGGCCGGCCCAGCTGGGAAAGCCTAGCGCGGGACGTCTATTTAGCAAAAGAGACCTCGTCGTCTTTCTAATTCACATTACGCCGGTTGACTCTATTTACTTCAGTCACAAGTTTTGCATTTAGGGCCCCGAAGTTACTCATCTTCGTATTTCCAAAGTCCCCGACTGCTCCTGGAACATAGCACGACACAGAGCTGCCCGACCGGTGGCCAAACCTGGCCTAGAGATGCTCCATGCCGGCAGGACGCCAGCCGCGAGCGACGCATGGCCATTGCGGGGTCCGCACGGCCACGCAGGACCGCAACGGCCCGTGGTTACAGCATCAGCGTGCAGGGGCATGTCTGCCCACGTGCAGACACGAATGGCGGCAATGGCGTGCACGTACCGGCGATATGGCTATGAAATTGGAGGAGCAGAGGGGTAGCGAAGGTACCAGGGCTCACCTAGGTCCAGCTGTGACAGTTGGTTGGTGAGGCAAAGCTGCAGAGGAGGTTGCTCATGTGCGGGGCGGATCCGAGCGGGCGCGACGGCGGCGGCGGCATCATTCCGGTGAACCACTGGAGCTCTGGTGAACCTGTGTCACAGGCGAGTCCGAGGCATCAACACGGAGCAATAACACCGAGAAGATCAAAGAAAAAGGGAAGGGATAGGAGGGTTCATGGCCGAGCATGGTGCGGCGCCCATGGTGGCCAGCGGCGACGGCAATGCTTCAGGCGAGCTCGCCGGTGGACGATTTACCCCATGATCAACTGTAGTGGCAAGCTATGGACCTTGGGCACCAGTGAGTGCAAGGAATTAGAGGGAGGCTCTCTGTGCACGATGAATTTTGGAGGAGAGGGAGGGCAGCCATGGTGACTGGCGAGACTAAATGGCCCTGAGCAGGGCGGGGCGAACTTGGCGAGCCTCAAAAAGATAGAGGGCAGGATAGCAGCAAGTGTGGCCATGGCCGGAAGGACGAGAGTGGGGCCGACAAGGAAGCAAGCGCACATGGCCTACTGCACGTCCAGTACAGCAGCAGTAGCAGCACCAAGCAGAGAAACAGACACGCAGAGGCAGGCAAGCAGAGAAACAGAGGGTCAGTGAGGCGGGCGAGCAGGAACTGAGGTGTTGTAAGGTACCTGCTCGACTGGCACTCATATTAAATTTTTGGACGCGACGCAAGAGAGGGAGAGAAGGACAGGGGCGCAGGCAAATGGACGCGCCAGGGTGTAGAGCCACGACGGAAGTCGAGACGGTGCATAATTGCAAAGCAAGGCGAGTACGCTGAAGCCACGCTAGGAAAAGTAAATGAAGCCTACTAAGCTGCTGCGCTATCTCACGCCTGTTACACCAACCATATAAATTTATGAAGTGGCCAGACGGGTAGCTGTGTCGTGGTTACATTACCAAATTATCATAGGGACTAAAAACGAGTCTATACGTAAAAACATAAACATGTCACTAGACCAAAGCTTTTCAACTAAGCGTGCTTATCAAAATAAACACCTGAGTATATATATATATACATATACATATAGTCTATATGTAAAAACATAAACATATCACTAGACCAAAGCTTTTCAACTGAGCGTGCTTATCAAAATAAACACCTGAGTATATATGTATATATATATATTATTAATGGATTTTATTTTATTTATAAAAGTTACTTTTCATGCTTAATCTAATAGAACAAACCGTTCGCTATCTATTGGCTAGAATTGTTGTTTGACATTCTTAAATATCTTTACGCACAGAATAATTTAACTTGAACGTTTATTTGAGTCCACAAAACTAAGTCACACAGGATTCTCTTATCACATCAAGTATGTTTTAAATCAAAATCCAAGAAATCCGTTTCAAAAATTTTCTTAGGCCTAAATCTCGATGCTAAACAAGATCGTAACACCAGAGGTGTTACACCTGATGTCGTGGCCCATGAGCTCGAGAGCCCACTTGGAGATCTGACCTGCGGCATCGCGGTTGCGAACGATGTCTTTGAGCGGGTATGAGGTGACGACCATGACTTCGTGGTCGGTGAAGTAGTGCAGGAGCTTCCGGGTCGCCATCAGCATGGCGTATAGAAGCTTCTGCACCTAGGGGTATCGAGCCTTGGCATCGGTAAGTACCTCACCGATGAAGTACACCGGTCGTTGAACCTTTAGGGGGCGTCTCGGCTTCTCCCTTTCGACAATGAGGGCGGCGCTCACAACGTGGTTATTTGCCGTAATGTAGAGGAGGAGGAGTTCTCCCTGTTTAGGAGTGACGAGGATTGGGGCCGACGTCAGTCATGCTTTGAGGCTCTCCAAAGCCTGTTGTGCCTCCTTAGTCCAGACGAATGCGTCTATCTTCTTGAGAAGTTTATAGAGAGGCATTCCCGCTCGCCTAGTCGGGAAATGAACCGGCTTAGGGCAGCCAAACAGCCAGTGAGCCTCTGTGCGCCTTGAAGTTGCGTATAGGGCCCATGTTGGAGATGGCCATGATTTTTTTGGGGTTGGCCTCGATGCCGTGTTTGGACACGACGTATCCGAGCACTTCCCCTTCGGAACCCCGAAAACATATTTTTTGGGATTCAATTTGACGCTGAACCTTCGGAGGTTTGTGAATGTTGCGGCCAAGTTTGCGATCAGGTCGCTAGCTTGAGCCGTTTTCACCACTATGTCATCTACATAGATGGCGATTGTTGGCTTTGGTCGCTCGACTTGGTCAGGCTGGTCGGGCGAGTCGATTTGGTTGGCGAAGCATCGCTGCATGCACCGTTGATAGGTGGCGCCAGCATTCTTCAGACCAAAAGGCATGATTACGTAGCAATATGAACCATACAGGGTGATGAATGAAGTCGCGACCTGGTCGGACTCTTTCATTGCGATCTACTAGTAGCCAAAGTAGGCATCCAGAAAAGAGAGGATTTCGCATCCTGATGTGGAGTCGACTATCTGGTCTATACGTGGCAAAGGAAAATGGTCCTTTGAACATGCCTTGTTGAGGCCAGTATACTCAACACACATTCTTTATTTCCCAGTCTTCTTTTTAACAACAACAGGATTGGCTAACCAGTCGGAGTGGTATACCTCTTTGATGAATCCAACAGCCAGGAGTTTGGTGATCTCCTCGCCTATGGCCATGCGCATCTATTCGTCAAAGCGGCGCAGGCGTTGCTTGGTGGGCTTTGAGCCCAGGACGAGGCGTAGTGCGTGCTCGATGACCTCCCTTGGTATGCCCGGCATGCCAGAAGGTTTCCACGCGAAGACATTGCGATTGGCGCGTAGAAAGTCAGCGAGCTTGCTCTCCTATTTGGTCGGGAGCTTAGTCCCAATCCGCACCATCTTGGTCAGGTCGGCGGGGTCGATCCCCACCGCCTTGGTTTCCTCCATCGGGTGGAAGGCACTCGAGGAGGTCGACTCGTTGCAGTCTGGGACTGCTGGAGTCAATGAATTCCCGAGCTTTGGGAGCTCGGTGAAGTTGATGACGGCCATGGCGAGCTCATAATGCTCGTGGTTGTGTGTGTAGGCATGTGAAAAGATGCTACCCATAGTGATGACGTCGTTTGGTCCTAGCATCTTCAACTTGAGGTAGGTGTAGCTGGGGATCACCATGAACTTGGTGTAGCATGGCCGCCCCAAGATGGCATGGTAGGACCCTAGAAAGTCCACCACCTCAAAGGTAAGGACCTCTGAGCGGAAGTTGGCTCGGTCGCCAAACGTGACGGGCAGGTCGATCTACCCAAGCAGGTGCACCTGCGCCCCTAGGATCACACCGTGGAAGGGAGAGCTCATGGGGCAGAGCTCTGATCAGGGGATGCGCATAGCATCGAGGGTGTCGACACAGAGAATGTTGAGGCCGCTTCCTCCGTCCATCAGCACCTTGGTGAGATTCTTCTTGCAGACGATGGGGTCGACGATGAGCGGGTAGCGACTCGGTCGGGTGAAGTGGGAAGGATGGTCTCTCCGATCAAAAGTAATCAAAGAGTCCGACCAGCTAAGAAAAGAGGGGATGGCGGTCTCGGCGGCACATGCCTCTCTGTAGCGCACCTTGTGCTGGCGCTTGGAGTGGATGGCATCGGATCCCCCAAAGATGATGAGGCATTCCTCGGGGTTAGGGAAGCCATCATCATCCTTGCCTGCCAAACCTCCTTTCTTGGCCACCACATCCTTGCCTTTCCCTTCCTTCGGCTTGCTGGCGTGCCACATAAAGCGCTTGAGGAGCATGCAGTCCTTGTAGAGGTGCTTGACGGGATAGGCGTGGTTGGTGTATGGACTTTCCATGAGCTGCTGGGGCTGCTTGCCCGCATGATCGGCTACGGTGACCAAGGCTGGGTTGGCCGGTTGGTGCCAATCCTTCTTGTTCTTCTTGAACCTTTGTGTGGAGGGGCCTTCGCCTTGGTCCTCGCGCTTGGCCTTGCCCCTGTCCCGGCCGCCGCTAAAGACCGCTCCCACCGCCTCCTCACCGGAGGCATGGTTCATGGCGATGTCGAGCAGGTCGCGGGTGGTACGGGGCTTTAGACAGCTGAGCTTGTGGATCAAGGACTCACAAGTTGTCCTAGAGAGGAATGCGCTGATGACGTCAGCATCAACGACATCAGGAAGGGAGTTGCACCGCTTTGAGAACCTGTGGATGTAATCCCATAGGGACTCGTTGGGCTTCTGCTGGTAGCTTTTGAGGTCCCAGGAATTCCTAGGATGGACATATATCCCCTAGAAATTTCCGACGAAGACCCTCTTGAGATCCATCCAGTCGCGGATACTGTCGAGCTGGAGGAATTCGAGCCATGCTAGAATATGCTCCCCCACGCAGATGGGGAGATACTGAATGATGAAGTGGTCATCATTCACTCCTCTGGCTCGGCAGGTGAGCCGAAAGTCTTCGAGCCATACACCGGGGTTGGTCTCCCCGGTGTATCTGGTGATGTTGGTGGGTGGTTGGAAGCGCTGTGAAAACAGCGCTCTCTGGATGCGACGACCAAAGGCCCATGGTCCCAGGCCGTCCGGGCTAGGACTCCGGTCGTCTGGTCGGCGACCATGCCTGGGGTGCGTGTCCCCGCACTCCTCGATGGTTAGGCCGAGATCCGCATCGCCTGCTCTCGCCGCCACTCGATAAATGTCATCATCATGTCGGGCATGGCGTCGATTGTCGATGACGCTGCGAGCATCATGGTTCAGCCCAAGACGTTCATGCATAGGTGGTCGGTGTGGAGCGGGCACTGGGTTGGGCTGCGGTGCAGCCATGGCATCCTGCCCCACTCCCGGCAACTGTAGTGGCGAGTGGATGGAGCGAGTTGACTGGTGTGACTCCTGTCCCCTGGTGGGGCAAGAGGCTGTGAGCCGATGTCGCGACATGGAGCTCTCTGCCTGTTGAAGGACGGCGGTCTCCACCAGCGCCCAGAGGTTTTGGTGCATTGCTTGCTCCTGGGGGTCGGTTGGCTCAGGGAGGCCGCACAGTAGCATCACCGTAGTAGCAATGTTCTGGTCAGCTCGAGCGAACTGAGGGGGGGGGGGGTCGTTCCCCCGTCCAAGATGTTGCGTTGGACCTGATGTGCGTGAGCGCGGGGGTGGCTAGCTCTGTCGCCTTTATCGTAACTCCTCGCCGTGCTCCTACGCACGTGCGAGGGCCTTCGCACGAGGGTCCGGAGGGGTGTGAGTCTATAGAGACTCCGCAACCACCGGTGGCTATCTCGGAGCATCCACCATAGCGCACTCCCTGGATAGAGGGTGGCTAGGTGCCACGACGTCGCCGATGCTGGAGCCATCGCTTTCAACCTCGTCATCCACGAGGTCATGGAAAGAGGTAGGAGCATAGCCCGTCATCCCCACGAATTCGGATGTGAGAGGGGGCGGCGTCAGCATCCTTTGGAGCCCCCGTGCGTACGCGTCCACGGGGGACACGAGGCCATAGAGGAACCGATCGCATGGCAGTTGCGGTGGAGACAACGGGGTCCCTCCGGAGAGTTGGCGGAAGGTATTAAATAGCGAGTAAAGAACAATATGTACATTACTCACAGTGGGGGTCGAGCCCAGCGTGGGCTCGAAATAAAGCACAGGTGTCTCATCGTTGAGGTCGTCGAGCGGCCCGAGGCCGGTGGAGGACGCTCCTCCTCCAGTGCGCGCCGGGACAGCTGCCTCCTCGCGGAGGCGGAGTACGCCGAGATGGTCGGCGACGAAGTCTAGACTCCCGAAGAGGAAGGTCTGGAGCGGCTCGAAGACGGGAGGAACCCACATCCCAACAGGTGAGAGCGTGGGAAACTCCAGCGAGCCGAAGCGGATCGTATCGCTTGAGCCCGCCCTGTCGAAGATGGTGGAAAGATGGGCCATCCGATGGCCAGAAGCGTGAACGCACGGCGTCTTCCCCACAGACGGCGCCAACTGTCGGTGCGAAAAGTGACCAATAAGTAAATATTTGTAGTTTTACCGCGCGTTATGATCGGATATGGCCTAGCACTCAATGACGCAGGATTTATACTGGTTCAGGCAACGTGTCCTACGTCCAGTTTCGGTTGGTCAGTGACTTTATTCCTGAGCCCAGGTGCTCAAAGTTTGTTGTGGGGTTACAAACAGGTATGGAATGAGAAGGGGAGTGTTAAAGGCCCGGTCAGACTCTAAATCGAGTGATTAAGAGTGACAGGTGCTCTAATGTGCGCTAAGTATTAGAGCGTATGCTCTGTGTAGCTGTTGAGATCTAGAGCTGTGGAGCTGTTCGAATGCTCAGGTTCTCTAGAGCCAGATCCGGAGAGAGAATCCAACCGGAGAGAGTCTGAACGACCGTTCCTGTTGGGAGAGAGCGCATCCCCTTTTATAGGTGAAGGAGATGGCCTTACAAGTGAGAGAGAGTGTGTACGTGTGCTACCTAGTATTGTTGCTCACGCCATCGGGTACGAGACGATTGTCGGAGCCCATAATATTATTCACGCCTAGACGCGTCTGGCAGGTTTTACCGTGTTCGCCTGGGATGGTAATGTCGGCGCCTACAATATTGTAAGACAAATGTCGGCACCCACAACACTGTTTGGACTCTGACACGTCCGGAAGGTTGCATAGTACCCGTCTGGCACAGCCTGGTGGCACTGTCCTGCAGGTGTGCAGGGTATGACAGGGTACGGTCCTTAGTATTGCGGTTGACTTGAGCGTCTTACCTTATCTGCTCTGCCTGATCCTTGGGTCCTCACTGAGCGGGCGTCCCCGGTCGGTCGTTCCCGGTCGGCTCCGACCGTGTCGGTCGGGGAAGAGCTGTAAGCAAAGGTCCGGTGTATTCCCGGTCGGAAAAGGAGGTCGGAGTCGGACGATATCCCCTCCTTTGCCAGGCCTTCTGGTCGGAGATCGAATCGATCTCCCGACCTGTCATTAGGTATCTGGGTTGGCCCGGGAGGCACGCGTTTGTTGCTACGCCGTCTGCTGGGCCGAGTTTTCGCTAGAATGCGGGCCCATTGGGGACCGCGGGTTTATGAACCCGACACATATATTCCACCACATGCATGCAACAGACCTATGACCTATATGCCACAGCGCGACGGTGGTGCACACATAACACACACGCCTGACAACGCTGTTATGTGGCCTATATACATATTCCCTGTCATCATATCTGACTTGCCGACAAGAACATTTGGGCACACTCAACGGTACGCCCCCACAACCACAAGAAAAGGGCTCCCAGGAATGACAAGGAACACACACTGTCACGCGCTAGCTAGCCGCGCGCTGAGCTAAAGGGACTTGTTGCGCAGAGGAACCGTAGGTCAGGATCTCTTGAACTATGCGGATGTCTACCGGAGCAGGACCGCCAGCAACGCAAGGAGAGAAAAGCTTCAACGAAAGCTGCACATGTCGAGTCAGCCAATGCAAAAGACGCCCGGTGCATCCATCGAGCGACTGAGCGAGGCAAGTTGCTCTGCACGTAGCTCCGCAGCCAGCCACTCGCTCTCGTCTCGTGCGCTCCCACTGTTGTGGATCGCTGCAGCAGGCCCGCAGCGTGTCTGTACGTCCGCCTGCGCGCGGCATCTGATTTATTCGATCCGTGATAAGACGACCGGAACCTGAAATAGTTGGCCCAACGCCTTCGTGTCTCGGCCTCTCAGGGCACAGCCGCATGCACAAGCGGCAGCACCCGCCCGGGCCGGCGGCTTTAACCGGTCGTCACAGCCGCGCGCACGGCGCGGGTCGCCAGCTAACCAGCAGCTGTTGGCATGCAGCGTGCACGCTGACTGCTCGTCCGCGTCCGTCCGCAAATCTGAGGCCGAGTGGTGGTGGGGACTGGGGACGGTCGCATGCATCATGCATGACCGGTCGAGACGTCGATCGGGTGGTCGACGCCGATGTCGTCGTCGGAACGGTTGCCGTCGGCTGCAGGGGCCGCGCGCGCGCGCCCGCGGAAGTGGAGCGTGATGGGGCGGATGGCGGGCACGCGTGCGAGCGATAAGCCAACCACAGGGCGCGCGCGTACGCCCTGATAGTCCCCTCCACTTATACGCGCCCGTAGCGCCGGGCCAAAAACGCCCCCGTCCCGTAAGTCCCGGCGGGGCATATCGCGGGGTTATTCGGGTGTCGACGTGGGCCGCCGGCGTTCGCCACGGCGCTCCTGTGCATGGCGTCTCGGCGTGCAAAGATGGACTGGACGACGACGGGATTGGGGATGAGTCTGTTGCTTTTGGCCTAATAGGGACATCGTCGTTGAAAAGGCAGAAATGTTTGGCTCAGTTGGTGTTTGATCATCGGCAATACACCGGCTGGCGTGCATGCATGTGAAGTGAAGGTAGTACCAGGGTACGTCTGCATTGGATGATGATCTGCAGATTTGGTTTTAAAATGCACTAATAAAGGTGGTAAAGGATGATTGAGAGTGTTCTTGTTCCTCCGGTAATCTCAGTACGTTTGCTTGATGTACACTCATGATGTCCTTTAGGCCTCCCAATAGTCATGGTGTCTGTTTTTGCCAACGTGCTAATCGTATGTCCGGATGACAAGTCCAGAACGTGCAGTTCGTCAGAGGTGTTCCGCAAAAGCAGACGTCGTTTGCCACCATTGGGCAGTGGCAAAAGCGTAGTCCTCCTTGCTCTTTTCTGTTGCAGGTTCACTACCGCTGTCTGCTCCGCAGTTAGGGGTGGTTTGGTTCTACGGATTAAATTTTAGTTCATATTATATTAGACGTTTGGATGTTAATTAGGAGGACTAAACATTAGTTAATTATAAAACTAATTACACAGATGGAGACTAATTTACGAGCCGAATTTATTAAGGCTAATTAACCCATCATTAGCACATATTTACTGTAGCACCACATTGTCAAATCATGGACTAATTAGGCTTAAAAAAATCGTCACGCAAATTAGTCGCAATCTGTGTAATTAGTTATTTTTTAGTCTATATTTAATGCTCTATACATGTATCAAACATCTGATAGGACAGGGACTAAAATTTGATCTGAAGAACCAAACAGACCCTTACTTCGGTGAAGTCGACCGTACACATAGATATTTTTCTCTCCTCAGTGCTTGTTACAGCAACTGCACCGGCGCCACAAAGGGTGCGTTTCATTGAGAGGACATCGCTTAACTGGCGATGGACGTGGTAGCCTGTAGAAGGATAACACTGAGAACCAACCACAGCCGAGGCTAAAGTGCTGCCGCCGCGCCGCTCGAGCCCCGGCACGCTTAGGCCTTCTCTCCTTTCTCTCCGGTGGATCGCTGGTGGCAAGAACGAGAGAGGATTTATCCCTTACTTAGAGCAAGTATAATAGCAGGATGTAAGTCGACTAAATATTAAGATAGAGAAGAGAGGGGAGGAGAGAGAGGAGAAACGGACTGTAAGCCTACAGTCGACTTAGGCACAAGAACCAAAAAAGTCTGTGAGAGAGACAAGTGGGACATGTATTAACTGTAAAGAGCTAACTACTATATGAGTTGGCTACTGTAGCACTTTCGTTTTTATTTGACAATTAGTGTTCAATCATGGACTAATTATGCTCAAAACGTTCATCTCATGATTTCCAATCAAACTGTATAATTAATTTTTTTTCGTCTACATTTAATGCTCTATGCACGTATAGTAAGATTTAATATGATAGCTGCTATAGCATTTTTTAAGAAACTTTTTAAGAACTAAACACAGTCTTATTGGCATAAGGCTATGCTAAGCCGAAATAGTTTGTGCTCACTGTCAGCAAGGGACAAGGGTGTTTATGGAACACTTGTCCATGGAAGATATTAACTCCAGGCCGTACATCTCACATTGATGGCCGCGGACAGAAAATAAAGTGTCCAACGGGGCTGAAGATGCTGAATCTGTGTAGCCTTTGCTGTACCCGGTGATTCGACCGCGAATGTATTTCATCGATTTAGGGCGCGTTTAGATCCGAAAATTTTTGGGTTTTGGGTAGTGTAGCATTTTGTTTGTATTTATTAATTAGTGTCTAATTATGGATTAATTAGGTTCGAAAATTTCGTCTCGTGATTTCTCACCCAACTGTGCAATTAGTTTTTTTTTCGTCTACATTTAGTACTCCATGCATGTGCCGCAAGATTCGATATGACGGATACTGCGCAAAAAAATTTTGGATTATGAGGCAACTAAACGGGGCCTTAGAGGGTGAATGTATTTCATCGATCTAGAGGGTGATTGGTTCTTTACTCGCTTCTAAAATTCATGTCACATTAAATATTTAGATACTAATAAAAAATATTAAATATAGATTAATTATAAAACCAATTACATAGATGGAGGCTAATTTCCGAGACGAATTTTTTAAGTCTAATTAATCCGTCATTATCATATGTTTACTGTAGCATAATGTTGTTAAATCATGGACTAATTAGACTTAAAAGATTGGTCTCGCAAATTAATCGTAAGTTATATAATTAGTTTCATAATTAATCTATATTTAATACTCTATGCATACGTGACAGGAATTCTAAGTAAACCTAACCCCGCCTTAGATGCGTACCTATCTGCGGCGTGTCCAAGGTTTACGGTGTTGGTGTCTGGATTTGACATGAGAACTACTCTGGCTTCGATGTTCGACGGAATTCTATTACTTGAGTTGGAGCATTGTCTGTGTCAACCAAAACCACTACGGAAAAAGATGAATGGAAAGATTAGGATACAATTTTTTTTGGGCTCTTGTGTTTGTACCCTTGTTTTGTATCAAAATTGTGATTTTGCCTCTATTTTTTTGACTTTGTGAATTTATCCCTACTGTGCTATTCACGAAGCATCAGTTTGCCCCTGCTCCGTCATCCACCCCTAACGGTGTTAAACTTTGTATAAAAGACATGAATGCCCATGCGATTTTGCCCCTTGTTTTTATGCCTAATTGTGATTTTGCCCCTGTCTGGCCAAGGCTCGGTTCCTCGATCTCATGCCGACCTTACTTTCATCACCGTGTTGACTATTATCCTAGAAAACAACAGATCATATATAGGTACACAGCAAAAAAAACAGTAGTTGCCTTTATTGTTGGCGCATTTGATGCTGCCTGATCAAAAGTTGAGCATAAACCAGTTCATTTCAGGAATCTGGTACTCCAGGAAGGCACCAGTGGTTGCAGTCCTGATATCTTTCCGGCGATCTCCTCTCCTCATCAGTAAGGTTCTGCTTGCGGTAGATGGAAGGGTGTGCATCCTTTCTGTAGTCAGTCATTCTCGTTATGTTCAAATAAACAACAGGAGTTTTCATCTTGTGGATCACATCTTCCAGAATGCTCATCTTTGGTGGGTAGGTTGGAAGCTACTGTTCATTGGTTATTGGTTCGCTCTCCTTGTCACAGCTACCGCCTGAATTCCATTGGCCGCCACTGCATAGTGGAGATGCACAGCAAAATATTTGTTCAGTTGACCAAGATCAAATATATCATGTGGTAATTTGCAATATAAAAGGTGATGCACACCTAAAATGAGATGCTGAGTAGCCTCTGAATAACACAACAGTTTTTCTGGGGTTAACATTGGCATCAATCCACTTGGACCAGGTGAGAAGGGCTTTATGAAAGGCATCCATGACATTTAGCTCATTATACACATGGTTACCTTCCTGATAGTAGTCCTTCCTGTGGCACATTAAATCTGTCATCAGTGTTTAAGCAATAATGAAGTGGAGATTCTTGTTCAACCAAAGAACAAGGTGAGTTACCCAAGAGCAATTTTCTCATGTGTCCACCAATACCCAGTATTGAAAATGAGAAAGTCTGCATCCTTGTACTTCAATGATGATTGCTCGACCAGATCAAGCCTGAGAGTTTCCTTTTTCTTTCCATTGCTCACTTGCATCTCCCATTCCTGGCCGTGGCCGCGCCGACTGGGACAGCACCCGCCGGGGCCGCGCCCAGCACCGGTCGCCGCGCTCCGGAGCCCCGGCCGCCCCACAGCTCTCCGGCAACCGCATCGCCGCAGGGAGCCGCCTCCGCCCAGCGATGTCGGGACGTGCGTTCGGACGCCACCGGAGCCCCGCGGCAGGGAGCCGCCGCCGCCCAGCGTGCGCACACCGAGACCCGCGGGCGGGCGCTGCGACCTCCCCGCGGCCGCCTGGAGGAAGCCCGCGCCCCGCCGATGCAGCCGCCGCGCCCAGGAGGCAGCCGCGCCCCGCGCCCTAGAGGCAGCCCCGCCCCGCTGGTTCTTCCGCCGCTGCCGCCGCTAGAAGCCCGCGACCGGATGCAGCCGCGTAGGAGACTTGGGATGAGGCTACCCGTGCTTCTGTTTGGGACGAGGCGATAAGGATAGAGGGCAGTGTGGTCATTTCGCCTTTGCTTTTTAGATTTATAATTTTTTTAATTCGTTTAATCCATGTCCATCTAACGGATGTCTAAAGTAGGGGCAAACGGACCCTTCATTTCAAAATAGCAGGGGTAAAAATACAAAGTTAAAAAAGCAGGGGCAAAATCACAATTAGACTACTGGACAAGGGCAAGAACACCATTCTCCCTTTTTTTTGATAAGTCGAGGGGGGGACGGCAGAGAGCCCCTCACCTGATTTTCATTCATTCAGTTGGCTTCTTTTCTATTTTAGGTTTTTTATAAGTAATTTAGGGATGCCCTATGTAGAGTTTCAATATAATTTCTCCTTGATCTTTTCTGTTGCAGGTTGACTAGCGTTGTCTGCTCCGTAGTATTTTGGTGAAATCGACTGATATATGAAAAGTAAATTAATTAAGGAGATACCTATAGATATTTTTCTCAGTGCTTGTCACAACAACTGCACTGACGTCACAAAATGACTTATTGTGAATTTCATAGCTTAACTGATGATGGACGTGGTACCTTGTAGAGAGGCTAACACGATTACACGAACCAAGGAAGAGCCCAGGCTACGGGGTCGCCGGTGCGTCCTAGCCTCCTAGGCGCTGCTTAGGCACTCTTTTTTCCTCCCCGGTGACACAGACGGTGATAACGATAAGAGGAGACCGTTGGGATTGATCTCATCCGAAACTGAGTCGGATCTTTTGACCGTGTTCTAATCAGGGACACACAACCGATCACTGATCGACGGATCTCTGTCACATAGCACTATAAGAGAGAGGTGGGGACCGGAGCGCTAGACACGAGGTTCGACGACGTCACTGACCCACCGAAGTAACCCTAGAAGGCCCATCCAATCATGGGCAGCGCTGCAAGTGATGGGAAGCGCCGTCGACTCTCTCGTCGGCACCTGGACTACTCCGCCACAAGCACCGTGCCTGCACTGCTACTACGACTCCAGTGGCCATGTCGCTGTGACGCCGTGGCTGTGGCTACACATGGTGAAGTACATCACCAAGTCTCCCATTAAGCTAACTTCTACTCATTGATCTACGCCTAGAAGTGTTTTCGGTCCTATCAATGGTATCGGAGCCATCGATCTAGTGTGTAGATAGTGTCAGGGATAGGAGTGTAGAAGTAGATGAGAGATCCGATTCGGATCTAAACAAATGGTTCGATGTGAACCCTAACCCTAATCAGGTGAAGAAAAGAGCGAAGAAGGGGGTCTCGGTTTGGAGAACAACTCGAACCCTAATCCTAACCCGCGAAGACAGACGGGGAAGATGAATGTCGGTGTTTCGAACAAGCACCGACAAGTAAATTTATATTGATGCGTGTTAGGCCCGGATGGTGCGCTAAAGGACACAAGATTTATACTGGTTCGGGTTGAATGTCCCTACGTCCAGTCTGTTGCTGCTCATGTTATTAGCACCGAAAATGGTTTGTAGTAGGGGGTACAAACGGTCGAGAGAGGGACTGGTCCCAAGTCTCTGATGGAAGGGTCGAAAGGATGCCAAGAGCCTGGTAGCAGCTTGACTGTGTGTGATGTGTGTTGTGTTGTCCGTCAAAAGTTGGTCCCTTTGTTGGAGGAAGCACATCCCCTTTTATAGATGAAGGAGACCGCTTTACAAGTGAGAGGGAAAGGGTGCATATGCTACCGAGCCTTGTTGTTCACATCTACCAAGCCTTGTTGTCCATTTCGACGGGTACCAGATAATGGTAAGCACCTATAATACTGTCGATGCCACTGTAGAAAGTTAGGATGGCTACAGAGTACTGCTCCGCGCAGGGTATGGACTCTGGTATAGTGGTTTTTACTTATGAGCCTTACCCAGCCTTGCTCCACACGCCATCTGGTTCCTATGAGTCCCCATCGGAGGGACGCGGGGTCGGAGTCTGAAGTAGCGCTGTGGGCAAGGCCTTCCGATCGGAGAGGGCATCCGGAGGCCGAAGCGAGTGCTCCAATCTATTGGACCCTAGGGGCCGTGGAGCGGGTGCCGCTCCCCTGGGACCATAGCGTGGTGACAGCACACCTATCATTTGTGGAGGGCGCGAGTCCTTTCTTGGACCGTAGTGGTTGTCGTATGTCTACGTTGGGTTCCGTGTCTGAGGGCTGAAGGCGGCGCCTACAATACTGTTCAGACTCTGCAATGCCGGAGTGGGCTAAAGTACCTATCCCGTCGTTCCCTGACAGTACTTTTCCTACCGGGGCGCAGGGTATGGTCCTCGATGCCGCGGTTGACCTGAACGTCTTGTCTTACCCTGTACCTATCATCATGAGGGAGCGGGGAGAGGTCGTCAGGCGAGACGGAACCAGTCTTTGGACATCGGGCGAGGCGAGGTCCGTCCTTGGACATCGGGCGAGGTGGAGCCTAGCTTTTATCCGTCGGGCGAGACCGAGCCCAGCCCTCGGGGGTCGGGTGAGGCAAAGTCTAGCCCTTAGCCCTCGGGCGAGGCGAAGCTGGCCCACGGGCGTCGGGTGAGGCGGACTCTAGCCCTTAGCCCTCGAGCGAGGCAGAGCTGGCCCACGGGCGTCGAGTGAGGCGGAGTCTAGCCCTTAGCCCTTGGGCGAGGCGGAGCTGGCCCACAGGCGTCGGGCGAGGCGGAACCAAACTCCCATCATTCGGGCAAGAAACGCAGTGGCGTCCTTGTCCGTCTGGAAGTTTTTAACATTCGATGGTTATTAGTTCCACCTGCTAGGGTACCCCGGTATTAGGTCCCCGACAGTAGCCCCCAAGCCCCCGGGTGATTTGGATAGAATCGCCTGGGGGTGTTTTCGATTTCGTCAGAGTTAATTCACCAGAGGGTGCACGCGAGCGCACCCGATGGGTGTTGTAACAACTCAAAAATCCATACACCAAAAATACCAACTACAAAATTTTTCTTAAAACTCCCATGTGTTGATGAGTGTCATGTATAGAAACCCAACCTAAGAGATGCGTTAGGTCTAACCCCAACCCAAGTCAACACATAAGCATGGCATAACTCTTGGCATAAACATGTGATTAAGTTCCCTAAATAAATGAACCTTGCATGCATATTAATACCACTTGTGAGTTGGATTCTACCTTTGCCTTATGTTATGCTAATTAAAAATCACCAAACAACTATTAAGCTTGCTAATTAATCCTTTGATGAGCAAATGCCTTAAGCAAACAAACAAAGAACAAAAGAAAAGGAAAAAGAGAGATGAAGAGAGAGGGCCTCGCAGCCAGCAGCTTGGCCCAAGCTAGCCAGCCCAGCCGGCCTGCCAACCCCTTCCCTTTTTTCCCACCCACGCACATGGCCCACGAGCTCGCACACGGCCCACGCAGCCAGCCCGCATGCCACCACGCCGTCGTTTTCCCCTGCTTCGCTGACGGATGGACCCCTGTTGTCATCCCTTCCCCTTTGGTCCCCTCTGTTTCACGAAGACAGAGCACGGATGGGATCCCATGCCGCTCCCTCGCCTCTCCACCATCCAAGCGTGGGCGGTTAGCAGCGGATGGACGGATCACTGCCACGCATGATCCAAGCCTCACCATTCCCAGCTGGCGCCCGACAGGAGCACACCCACGCGCGCTCGCGCGAACGACACCCCTACCATACCCGCGTTCCCGCCATCATCTTGTTCCTCGTGTGCCGCTACCGTGTCTCTCCTTCGCGCCTACGGAAACAACCACGACTCTAACCATTGGACCCTACTAAGCAGACAAAAGCGACACTAGGAGCATCGAGAGCCCCTTGATCACCTTCCTCGATCAAGGGGCTTTGTGCCGCTACCGTGTCTCTCCTTCGTTGCCGCCTATAAAAGCCATTCCTCCCAAAGCCCTAGCTTTCCCTATTCCCCTGCGCCACCGTTGGGGCTTTGTGCTCCACCTACCACGCCAAGTCAAGAGAGGAGAGGGACAAGGAGGAGAGCAGGTGGAGAAGAGTGGGAGGAGGAGCAGAGGAGTTGTCGGAGCCACGTCTTCGCCGCCGGAGCAAGGAGATTGCCGAGGGAGCTACTGCTGTCGGATTGCGTCCTCACGCCGTATGACTACTTTGCCTACACCGTAGCCTCACCGTCATGCTACGCTACAACACGCCCTGCATCACCTGCTACGCAGGGTGAGCCACCACCACGCCCTTCTTTCCAAATTCCGGCCAGCCTTGCCATGGACGCCATCGTGCCCCACACCGGGAGTGACGCTGTGTCGGAGCTTCTCTGCTCCAGGACACACACGCGTACTCACATACACGGCCTAGCCAAGCCAACTGGACCATGGTGTCAGGAGGACACCGGATCTGCCGCCACCCTGAACGCCTTGACCGCCATGACCTTCGTCCGTGTGGCTACCGTGCTCGCCGGAGCCACCGCGTGCCTCCACCGTGGTTGAGCACCGCTGTGCCTTATGGTCATCACCGGCAAGCCAAGAGACTACCTCGTTGTGACACTCGACCGACTCAAGCCCCATATGGAAACTATAGACGGATTTTGGCCCTCGCCGATGGCCGCTGCCACGGTGACGCCGCCGCCATCATGGCCAACCGTCCATGGGCTACCTAGGAACGCCCCGTTGCCCTAGCAGCCTTCGCCGTGGACCTGCGACACTGATGCACCCCTCGGTAGTGGGCATGGACCCCTAGTTGAGCCCTACGCTCGTTCTCGTCACCGGTGAACGGCGCTGCTGTACGCTGGTAATGAGTTGGAAGATTGGGATGGAGGAGATGGACATAGACCATGTGTACCGAGCCACTGCACCCTAGGACCCACTGCTGTTGTCCATTGTGCGCCGCACATGTGAACTAGAGCCCCACCTGGAGACCGCCCCGTGGACCCGATATGAACCATGAAGAGGAGGATGGATAGACAAGATCCATCGTGGACCATGTTGCAGTCTGTGGACCAACCACACTGGTCCACCGTGAACCAGTCGGGACGGCGAGTCCGTGAGCCGAAGCCCATTGGACCCCCGTTCGCAGACACATGGTGGGCTGAGCTCGGCCCAAATCTAGCCCTGTCCAGGCCCACCAAAGACCAGTCGAGACCCAACCTAGTTGACCGTTGACCGGTCAACATGGACGGTTGACCTGGCCCCACATGTCAGCGACACAGAGACTCTGGACCCACATGTTAGTAGGTGATGTCATGCTGACGTCACGATGATGTCATCTGCAGACGTCCGCAGCCCTGGCCCCACACGTCAGTGACCCTGACCCGTTGACTGTTGACTTGACGTTGACTCTGACCGGACCCACAGGTCAGTGACCTAAGAGACCCTGGCCCCACCTATCAGAACGGATGACGTTGATGACGTCATGCTGATGTCAAGCTGATGTCAGCAGGACCCCACCTGTCAGCTCGGAATCAAGATGATGATGTCATGCTGACGTCAGCATGCCACGTGGACCAGTCACAGCGTGACACGTGTCAGCCCAGGATTAATTCAGCCTTTTCCCATTTTCAGAAATGATTAAAACTTCAGAAATTCATAACTAATTCATACGACCTTAGAAAAATACGAAACTAGGACCAAAATTCATCTAAAATCAAGCTTTACGCAATGAACCCATGTTTGAGAGCATTTGGCTCTTTTGAATTTCCATTGCTTCTTTATGCTATTCTATAGATGTCGCTAACGCGACTGTAACGTGATCGTTTGTAGACTCGGAGGAGAACTAGATGGATGAGGATCGTGAGTACCGTGAGGAGTACGGAGACGACTACACTGAAGGTGCCACATCCCACCCAATCTCGTAGCACCTATTACGCATGGCTAATATAGGACTACTATTGCTTTACTTACTGTTATAATCATACTATGATAGGACTTGCATGGTAGTATGCTTACTTGATGGCCTTTACCTTGACGTAACCTTACCCCTGCATACCCTGCTATTAGGCTAGACACACGCTTACTGCTATGTATCATTGCTTACACTTCTACTACGCTTATACTACTTTAATGCGTGGTGGAAACTAGTGTTATCTGGACTATGGGAAGAGTGCTGCGTGTGTGACTTGGGTGTGTGGAGGGTGAGGGTTGTGTTGACCAAGTTGGAGTATACGATGAGCCTGGGGCAAGTCTTGCCATGGGGTGCTACCTAGGCACCCCTGGAATGGATACCTGTGGTGGGTAAATGGTATATGAGGTGGTCCTAGGTGTGAACCTATGATGGGAGGAGCCTAGGGTAGAGGTGCTGTGGTGGCACGATAAATGAAAACCCTGATGAAGACATTCTAGCTTGGTCATCCCTAAAAACTTACTAGTACTCAGATTCATCAGAAAGCCTTACGTACCACTCGCCCTATATGGTGCGGGACAGCCAGACTACTTGGTAGGATATTGCCACTACTGCTAGGTTGATAGCGGACAGTGTAAGGAGGTATGGGGCGTGGAGGATTTCCCCCACACCCTTTCGAGACTTCATGGAGACCTTGTGGACCCGGCTCATGACTCACAGTTTTAGCCACCCTAGACTAGACTTGGGGTGTACTAGGGTTGAATGGTAGAGTGGCATTATCCTAGGTGTCAGTGTTTCATACAAGCACCGGCAAGTAAATTTGTAGTAATGCACGTTAGGCTCGGATGGTGCGCTAAAGGACACAAGATTTATACTGGTTCGGGCTAAAAGTCCCTACGTCCAGTTTGTTGTTGCTTGTGTTATTAGCACTGTGAACGGTTTGTAGTAAGGGGTACAAACGATCGAGAGAGGGACTGGTCCCAAGTCTCTGATGGAAGGGTTGAAGGGAGGTCAAGAGGTTCGAAGCAACTTGACTGTGGGTATCTATGTGTCGTATTGTTCGGTCTTCAGAGTTCGTCCGTCTGATGGAGGAAGCACATCCTCTTTTATAGATGAAGGGGCCGGCTTTACAAGGATGAGGGCTCTACCTTATTCTTGTGGCTCATGTCTACCCAATCCTCCTTCTTCATTCTGATGAGTGCGAAGGAAGATAAGTGCCTACAATACTGTCGATGTCTCTGTAGAATGTCAGGTTGATCATAGAACGTTGCCCTGCGCAGGGTATGGGCTGTAGCACAGTGGTTTTGACTTATTAGCCTCCCCTAGCCTTGCTCCACACGCCTTCTGGTTCTTGTGAGTCTTTGTCGGAGGGACGAGGGGTCAGGATCCGGCGTAATGCCGTGGTCAGGGCCTTCTGACTTGGTGGACCTGAGGGGTTGGGAAGCGGGCGCCGCTCCCTTGGGTCCATAGCGTGGTGACAAAAAATCCATCGTTCGTGGAGATAGCAAATCCTTTTCTAGAGCGTAGCGGTTGTCGTATATCTTTGTTGGGTTCCGTGTCCCAGGGCTGAAGGCGGCGCCTACAACTCTACAGGGCAAGGAGCATGCACCTATACAACCTTTCGGGCTCTGTGGCGCCCGAAAGGGTCTAAAGCACCTGTCCTGTCACCCCCTAGCAGTACTTTTCCTGCCAGGGCACAGGGTATGTTCCTTGGAGCCATGGTTGACCTGAACATCTTGTCTTGCCCCATTCTTATCATCTTGAGGGAATGGGGAGAAGTTGTCTGGTAAGATGAATCCAATCTTTAGATATGGAGCAGGGTGAGACTCGTTCCTTGCCGTCGGGCGAAACGGAGACCAATTCCTATCTCTCAGGCAAGACCGACCTCGCCCCTCTAGGGTCGGGCGAGGCGGAATCTATCCCTCAGCCCTCGGGCGAGACCGAGCCCGCCCTAAAGGCGTCGGGCGAGACAGAGTTTATCTCTCGGCCCTCGGGTGAGACCGAGCCTATCCCAAAGGCGTCGGGTGAGACGGAGATTAACCCTGAGCCCTCGGGCGAGGCAGAGTTTATCTCACAAAGGCGTTGGGCGAGGCGGAACTAAACTCCTATCACTCAAGCAAGGGATGAAACGGTGCCCTTATGCGTCCAGAAGTTTTTCTCGTTCGGTGGTTATTGGTTCCACCTTCTAGGGTACCCCGGTATTAGGTCCCCGACACTAGGCTAGCAAGTGGCCGGAATCAGCCCAGTTGACGACGGTCAGCGAAGAAGGTAGATCTTGTGGTTATGTAAAACCTCTGCAGAGTGTATGGTTGATCGATCGATACATGCGCCGACTAGTCGGCTATGGACCTTTCCTGGGTTTCGCTTAAACTAGATAGCAAGATGAGTCCTTCTCTTCTTCCCCCATGAGAGAGTGTCGGTCATAGCCAGGGGCTATAGGCCATGAGGCAGTGCCGAGAGGGAGTTGGCCTATCAACTGAGCGATGGTATGGTGATGGTGTGGAGATGGGGTATATCGATCCCAGGATCGAGACCTAGCTCTAGATGGAAATGGGGCGAAATGGGTGTGGGAATGGTGTAAAAACTTGACCAACTATTATTATATACTTGATATGCTATTGCATAGGAAACCCCAGCCTTATAGGTTCCTTTTGATTATATCCAACTTGCATCTAATTTCCACAAAGCAATGCTCATAGGGTGGGAGTGGCCAGTACAAATCGTACTGATAAATTTTGGCACATAGGTTCTGCTGAGGAGTATAGCTCTGAGGAGTTTGACGGTTGAGGGGTTCGTGCCTATGCTCGAGTTTGGCGATCTTATCTTCAAGCTGTTCTGAATGAATGCTACTTTTGATTCCGCCAATACGACAATGTAATAATTTATGTAATTCTGCACTATTTGTACTCTGATTTTATCATTGTATGGATGTGATATTCGACTGGAATTTGGGTAATATGATCTACAACGGTCTTATTACACTTCGACTCTATGGATTTCCCTTCACGGAAATCAGGTCGTTTCAGTTGGTATCAGGGCCATACTTGACCATAGGACGAAACCCTCAGAAATGGACGATAGAATAGGACGTGGACAGCCCTTCTTTCGGTTATATATCGACCCTACATTTACTTCTATGCAAAGCTTATCTATTATTGACCTGCTAACACCTGTTCCTTGAAACATGCCGATGGCAACGAACATCGAATGGCTGCCTCTAGGACCGCTACCTCTAGACCACGCCAAGCTTACCTTCGACCTATGTGAGCTCGGGGGTTTGCACAAACCCTCTACCGAGTTCTCGTCACATTAGGAGTCCCCGACGAGCTTGTCAAGGTCACCTGCACCAGGAAGCCAGCTCAGGATGGAGGAATCAAAGGATCGGTTATCACCTCAGTCGAGTTCCCAGCTAGCACTACCTTACCTTCTGTCCTAGCTTTCACCGAGTTAACTATAGAGGACATAGTCAAGGAGGGACTACGAGCTATCTCACACAAGGCACTTCGCAGAGTGATGAGGGACCACTATGAGCACCTGAAGACGACAGAGTTCTGTCTACTTCCCCAGGCCCTCGACCTCAGCCTTACCCCTAGTGAGCAGAGTTTCGCAGCCGGCAGAGTTATCTTTGCTGAGGAGGACAGATGCCTTCGCGTCTCGGCTATACACCTACTGGAGCAGGACAGGTACGTGACCTAGCTAGAGTAGAGGAGACGTTAGGACTAGGCCCTTCTATGGGAGTACGAGGAGAGAGACTCGTAGGGAGCACAGGAGCGAGCTAGTCTACTTGAGACAGTCGCCAAGCTACAGGATGAGCTCAACCATCATGAAGAAGTCCATAGAACCGAGGTCACAGACTTACAGGACAAAGCCGCCGACCTAGGCAACAGGAACTGCTACCTCGACAGCAAGGTCTTGGAGTTGCAAAGAGAGTTGGATGACAAGAAGGCTGAGTTCAACCGCAGAGGAGATAGAGAGATGTCCAAGGGGATTGATATGCTGAAAATCCAATCTCGGAACAAGACCATGACTTAGGATCTAGAGGAGTTCAGGAAGAAGGCTGTTTGCAACCAGGGTCACCTAATCGAGGCACTTAGGTAGAATGAGTACCTACAGGACAAGTGTGAGAGGACATGGTAGGCTTGGTAGAAGTCTGACAAGAAGTGCCTTAGGGAGATGAAGGGTATGTGGGATCAGTTACCCAAGGAGATTCACAGCAAGACAAAGCCTAGGATAGAGGAGTTCGAGTTAGCCCTGACTTGCCTCAACCTAGACACCTGCCCTACCCTACCTAGAGCCAAGCCTACTGAGGAGCTCGCCGAGGCCTTGAAATATGTGTCCCGACTTCACAAGTCAGACGAGGAGATCGAGATCAAGAACAGTCGTATCCCAGGTACGGTGTATGAGTTAGAGTAGATGACCCTACGTGGTCATGAGTCATGTCAGTGGCTTCCATAAGTTGTACCCCATGATGTACCCCTTATGAGATGTAATATGAGACACTAATGCGTAGTACGATTCTCGCAAGTCTCCAAGTGTAGCTACTAGAGATGATGCTATGTAATAAAACCCATGTAATGAATGTTTTGGATCCTATTGCATCTTATGGACCTTATTGCTTCTTTGTAATGAGTGTTGGATAGTATAAATGATTTTCTTTAAATCATCAAAATCATGTAATCATACTAAATTATAAGCACTTATGGCACAAACACTAAAATCTCTATGATCCGTGTTGCAGATGCCAAACCGCCGATCTAATCGTCTAATGAACTGTGGATATGCGCCCACCCCCAAACTAGTCGAACCAAATGGGGGGCGTGGTAGCAACAACTATGGCCAAGGCCATGGCTGTGGACATGGAGGGATACCCTTCAACCTAGAGAATACCCCACCGCTTGATGAGGAGAACATTCTGCCACCACCACCACTGACCCTGGCAGTGGTGATGGCGCAATAGTCCCAGCTTCTTACAGCTCTTATTGATAGAGCAAACCATCGCTAGGGAGGTCAGCAGAATGACTTCCAAAGGAAGCTGGAAGGATTCCTAAAGCTAAGGCCACCCACCTATGATGGCACCAACCCTAACCCGCTTGTAGCCGATGACTGGCTCAAGGAGATGGAGAAGAAGCTTGACCTCACTACTTTCACCGACGATGAGTGTGTCGGAGCTACCACACACTAGCTCACAGGTGCAGCACGTGCTTGGTGGGACAGTTTCAGTGATTCCCATGAGGACCCTACAAACATCTCATGGGATGAGTTCGTCAAAGCATTCACCGAGTATCACGTTCCCAAGGGTATCATGGAGGCCAAAGCCGAGGAGTTCCACAACATCAAGATGGGAAAGGACAGGGTGACTGAGTACACTACTCGTTTCACCAATCTTCTATGCTATGCACCTTCCTATGTTGTGAACTCTAAGAAGGAGAAGCTGTATTATTACCGCAAGGGACTTAACCTGCACATCAAGCAAAGTTTGGTGGTATTGAGAGTAGCACGCTGTGTGCTTTGGTGGATCGCAGCATCCAGATTGAGAAAGACCATGCTGAAGCTAGAGAGGAGTATAGGGAGAGGAAGCGTAAGCCTAAGGAGTCCTTCCGTGGCCATGATCGCAAGAGGTTCCGCAGAGATGCACCATCTAGGGAACGCTCTCACCACAATAGGGATGACAACCCTAGATCAAGTAGGAGTAGTGGAGGCTACACCACCAAATACTCCCGCCCTGCTTAGGATCGTTACACCCGGGACCGTTATGGTCAGAACCGCAACACTCTGGACCGTTTCAACTATTCTCGCTCTATGAATGAACTCCCAGCATAGAACCGCTCCGCACCAAGCACTGGAAATTAGAAGGCACCCGTGCCAACCCCTACCAGCGATACGCCTTTCACCTGCTTCGCTTGTGGCCAACCGGGTCACAAAGCCACTGAGTGCCCACAGAACTCAGCTGCTCAGAAGTCTCAGCTCAAGGGACCTGCTACACATAGATGTCTCAACCATCTAGACGCCGAGGAAGCATAGGCTACCCCTGACGTTGTATACGGTATGTTTTTAGTTAATGGCAATACTACATCAGTTCTATTTGACTCTAGAGCAACTTGTTCTTACATATCATCCAGATTTGCATGAGAGCATGACTTACCTATAACCCCACATGGAAAGCCTATCATCACCAGTTCACCTTTAGGAGACCTAAAGTGCACTCACATCTGTAAGGGAGTGAGTCTTGCCATTGAGGGTCTTACCTTTAAAGCCGACCTAACCCTATTACCTTCCACAAACCTAGATGTCATCTTAGGTATGGATTGGCTAACCATTCACCAAGGTATCATATCATGTTCACCTAGATACGTCCAAGTGACCCACCCATCAGGCCAAGTTATTAGGTGTGAACCTCAGTCCGGAAAGTCCACTTCTATCCTGTGTGCCCTTAAAGCTAGTTCAGAATCACAAAAGGAGGAGAAGATAGTTCATGATGTGCTTGTGGTCAGAGACTATCCTGATGTATTCCCTAAAGAATTATCGGGTATGCCACCAGACCGTGATGTAGAGTTCATCATTGATCTTTTGCTGGGAACAGGACCCATTGCCAAGGGACCCTATCGCATGTCAGTTGATGAACTGGCCGAGCTCAAGAAATAGCTTGATGAGCTCATCTCGAAGGGATATATCAGACCCAGTGCTTCACCTTGGGGATCCCCTGTTCTGTTTGTTAAGAAGAAGGATGGCTCAATGAGAATGTGCATTGATTACCGGAACTTGAACGCAGTCACCATCAAGAACAAGTACCCCCTGCCAAGGATCGATGATTTACTTGATCAGCTTCGAGGTGCCAAGTATTTCTCCAAGATTGATCTCAGATCTGGCTATCATCAGATGAAGATTCGAGAGAGTGACATCCCAAAGACAGCTTTTGTGACTAGGTATGGGAAGTTTGAGTTCACTGTGGTATCCTTTGGACTCACGAATGCTCCCGCATACTTCACAAACATGATGAATAAGGTTTTCATGGATGATCTAGATAAGTTCATGGTAGTATTCATTGATGACATCCTTGTCTATTCACCCACCACTGAAGAACACAAGCATCATCTGAGAACTGTACTTGAGAAACTAGCCCAACATCAGCTCTACGCAAAGTTCAGTAAATGTGAGTTTTGGCTACAGGAAGTTGCCTTCCTAGGCCATGTACTATCAGCTGAAGGTGTTGCAGTTGACCTAGCTAAGATTGAGGCTGTGAAAGAATGGGAACAACCTTGTAATGTGACAGAAGTCAGAAGTTTCTTGGGGTTGGCTGGATATTATCGCTGATTCATCGAGAACTTTTCCAAGATAGCCCGTCCGATGACCAACCTTCTAAAGAAGACTAAGGAGTTTGAATGGATGCCTGAGTGCGAGCGAAGCTTCTAGGAATTGAAATAGAAGCTTACCACAACTCCTGTGCTAGCATTGCCTGATATTAGCAAATATTTCGTGGTCTATTGTGATGCATCCTGTCAAGGACTTGGCTATGTATTGATGCAAGGTGGAAGAGTGATAGCTTATGCTTCTCGATAGTTGAAAGAACATGAGAACCGTTACCCTACTCATGATCTTGAGTTAGCAGTAGTTGTGAATGCCTTAAAGATCTAGAGACACTACTTGATAGGCAACAAGTGTGATATCTACACCGATCACAAGAGCTTGAAGTACTTTTTCACTCAGGAAGATCTGAATATGAGACAACGTCGATGGCTAGATTTGATCAAAGACTATGACCTGGAAATTCACTATCATTCGGGAAAAGCTAGTGTAGTCATAGATGCTCTCAGTCGCAAGAGTTACTGTCACATTTTGATCACTGAATCCGTACCACCTAAGCTCAAGGAAGAGATTGAAGACTTCCAACTTCAGATACTACCACATGGCTTATTGAATGAGCTCCGCATACAGTATGATCTCACAAATTGCATCCGTGAAGCTCAAAAAATTGTGAAGAGATTGAATATCACCGTGGTCTGATGAAACTAGGCTACAAGACCAACCACCAGGAAGATGAACAAGGAACCATCTGGTTCAAGAACAGAATCTGTGTTCCATCTGACCTAGTGCTGCAAGAGGAAATTCTGTCAGAAGGTCATAATTCCAAGTACTGTATTCACCCTGGAGGTTCAAAAATGTATCAAGACTTGAAGAAACACTTTTGGTGGAAAGGCATGAAGACAGACGTTGCAGGACATGTGGCATGATGTGACACATGTAATAGAGTCAAGGCTGAACATCAAAGGCCTGCAGGATTGTTAAAGCCTCTTGACATTCCCGAGTGGAAATGGGAGAGCATATCCATGGATTTTATAGTTGGATTGCCCCATTCACAGAAAGGCAATGATTCCATCTGGGTGATTGTTGATTGTTTGACCAAGATTGCTCACTTTATACCAGTTAATACCAAGACCGATGCTAAAAAATTAGTAGATCTATATGTTGAGCATATTCTCAGACTGCATGGAGCTCCCTCTAGTATTGTATCTGATCGTGGTCCTTAATTTGTGTCCCGATTCTAGGAAGCCCTGCACAAGTCCATTGGAACCAAACTTGATTTCAGTATCGCTTATCACCCACAGACAGATGGATAGATAGAACAAGTAAATTAGATCTTAGAAGACATGCTTCATGCTAGTGTGCTGAATTATGGCTCGGATTGGGAGAAATGCTTACCCTATGCAGAGTTCTCTTACAACAATAGCTACCAAGCCAGTATCAAGATGTCGCTGTTTGAAGCTTTGTATGGCAGATCTTGTAGAACACCTTTGATGTGGTCTCAACCAGGCGAAAGATCGTTCTTTGATTCCGCTAATATCCAAGATGCAGAAGGAGTTGCTCAAGTGAAGGAGAATTTGAGGATTGCTCAAAGTCGATACAAGAGCTATGCTGACAAAAGGAGAAGCGAACTTGAGTTCAATGTGGGAGACTTCATCTATCTTAAGGTATCCCCGCTACGTGGAACTGTCAGATTCCATGTGAAAGGAAAGCTTGCCCCTAGATTTGTTGGCCCATACAAAATACACAAAAGGGTTGGAAAGCTCGCTTACAAACTTGAGCTACCTGAGGAATTGGTGGGTGTACATCCCGTATTCCATGTCTCACAGCTATGCAAGTGTTTGAGAGAGCCCGATAAAGTAGTTCCAACAGATACACTTGACATTTAAGATACACTTGAGTATAAAGAACATCCTATCAGAATTCTGGGCAGAGATACCAACGAGACCCGAAGCAAAACTATTCCTATGTGCAAGATCCAATGGAGCAATCACACTAAGCGAGAAGCAACCTGGGAGAAGGAGTCTGACCTTCAGGAACTTTACCCCTACCTATTCATGGGGTATGTCACACTTTAAATCTCAGGGTCGAGATTCTCGTAAGGGGGTAGGACTGTAACAACCCAAAAATCCATACACCAAAAATACCAACTACAAAATTTTTCTTAAAACTCCCATGTGTTGATGAGTGTCATGTACAGAAACCCAACCTAAGAGATGCATTAGGTCTAACCCCAACCCAAGTTAACACATAAGCATGGCATAACTCTTGGCATAAACATGTGATTAAGTTCCCTAAATAAATGAACCTTGCATGCATATTAATACCAATTGTGAGTTGGATTCTTCCTTTGCCTTATGTTATGCTAATTAAAAATCACCAAACAACTATTAAGCTTGCTAATTAATCCTTTGATGAGCAAATGCCTTAAGCAAATAAACAAAGAACAAAAGAAAAGGAAAAAGAGAGATGAAGAGAGAGGGCCTTGAAGCCAGTAGCTCGGCCCAAGCTAGCTAGCCCAGCCGGCCTGCCAACCCCTTCCCTTTTTTCCTACCCACGTGCGTGGCCCACGAGCTCACGCACAGCCCACGCAGCCACCACGCCATCATTTTCCCTTGCTTCGCTGACGGATAGACCCCTGTTATCATCCCTTCCCCTTTGGTCCCCTCTATTTCACGAAGACAGAGCACGGATGGGATCCCATGCCACTCCCTCGCCTCTTCGCCGTCCAAGCATGGGCGGTTAGCAGCGGATGGATGGATCACTGCCATGCATGATCCGAGCCTCACCTTTCCCAGCTGGCGCCCGACAGGAGTACGCCCCGTGCGCACTCGCGCGAATGGCACCCCTGCCATACCTGCGTTCCCACCATCATCTTGTTCCTCGCATGCCGCTACCGTGTTTATCCTTCGCACCTATGG
Source organism: Miscanthus floridulus (assembly GCF_019320115.1). Taxonomy (NCBI): domain Eukaryota; kingdom Viridiplantae; phylum Streptophyta; class Magnoliopsida; order Poales; family Poaceae; genus Miscanthus; species Miscanthus floridulus. Next base: position 201,927,043 of record NC_089587.1, on the reverse strand, counting down.
AGACGACCATGACTCTAACCACTGGACCCTACTAAGCAGACGAAAGCAACACCAGGAGCACCAAGAGCCCCTTGATCGCCTTCCTCGATCACTAGCCATTCGCTGGCCAAGCTATGTCGCTGCCGCCTATAAAAGTCATTCCCCCCAAAGCCCTAGCTTTCCCTATTCCCCTGCGCCACCGCTGGGGCTTTCCGCTCCACCTACCATGCCAAGTCGAGAGAGGAGAGGGACAAGGAGGAGAGCGGGTGGAGAAGAGTGGGAGGAGGAGTAGAGGAGTTGCCAGAGCCATGTCTTCGCCACCGGAGCAAGAAGGAGATTGCCGAGGGAGCTACTACCGCCGGATTGCGTCCTCACGCCGTACGACTACTTCGCCTACACCGCAGCCTCGTCGTCACGCTATGCTACACCGCGCCCTACATCACCTGCTACGTAGGGTGAGCCACCACTGCGCCCTTCTTTCCAAATTCCGGCTAGCCTTGCCATGGATGCCATCGTGCCCCGCACCAGGAGCGACGCTGCGTCAGAGCTTCTCCGCTCTAGGACACACACGCGCACTCACATACACGGCCTAGCCAAGCCAACTAGACCATGGTGTCAGGAGGACACCGGATCTGCCGCCACCCTGAATGCCTTGACCGCCATGACCTTTGTCCGCGTGGCTACCGTGCTCGCCGGAGCCACCGCGTGCCTCCATCGCGGTTGAGCACCACCGTGCCTTATGGTCATCGCCGGCAAGCCAAGAGACTACCTCATTGTGACACTCGACCGACTCAAGCCCCATATGGAAACCATAGATGGATTTTGGCCCTCACTGACGGCCACCGCCGCGGTAACACTGCCGCCGTCATGGCCAACCATCCGTGGGCTACCCGGGATTGCCTCGTTGCCCTAGCAGCCTTCACCATGGACCCGCGACGCTGATGCGCCCCTCGGCAGTGGGCATGGACCCCTGGTTGAGCCTTGCACTCATTCTTGTCACCGGTGAACGGCGCTGCTATACGCCGGTAATGAGTTGGAAGATCGGGATGGAGGAGATGGACATAGACCATGTGTACCGAGCCGCTGCACCCTGGGACCCACTGTTGTTGTCCATTGTGCGCTGCACACGTGAACTAGAGCCCCACTTGGAGACCGCCCCATGGACCCGATGTGAACTGTGAAGAGGAGGATGGATAGATAGGATCCATCGTGGACCATGTTGCGGTCTGTGGACCAACCACACTGGTCCACCATGAACCAGCCGGGACAGCGAGTCCGTGAGCCGAAGCCCATTGGACACCCGTTCGCAGACACGTGGCGGGCTAAGCCTGGCCCAAATCTAGCCCTGTCCAGGCCCACCAAAGCCCAGTCGAGACCCAACCTGGTTGACCGTTGACCGGTCAACATGGATGGTTGACCTGGGCCCACATGTTAGCGCCACAGAGACTCTAGACCCACATGTCAGTAGGTGATGTCATGCTGACATCACGATGACGTCATCTGCTGACATCAGTAGCCCTGGCCCCACATGTTAGTGACCCTGACCCATTGACTATTGACTTGACATTGACTCTGACTGGACCCACAGGTCAGTGACCCAAGAGACCCTGGCCCCACCTATCAGAACGGATGACGTTGATGACGTCATGCTGATGTCAAGCTAACGTCAGCAGGACCCCACCTGTCAGCTCAGAATCAAGATGATGATGTCATGCTGATGTCATGCTAACGTTAGCATGCCACATGGACCAGTCATAGCGTGACACGTGTCAGCCCAGGATTAATTCAGCCTTTTCCCATTTTCAGAAATGATTAAAACTTCGGAAATTCATAACTAATTCATACGACCTCAGAAAAATATGAAACCAGGACCAAAATTCATCTAAAATCAAGCTTTACGCAATGAACCCATGTTTGAGTGCATTTGGCTCTTTTGAATTTCCATTGCTTCTTTGTGCTATTCTATAGATGTCGCTAACACGACTGTAATGCGATCGTTTGCAGACTCGGAGGAGAACCAGACGGACGAGGATCGTGAGTACCGTGAGGAGTATGGAGATGACTACACTAAAGGTGCCACATCTCACCCAATCTCGTAGCACCTATTACGCATGGCTAATATAGGACTGCTATTGCTTTACTTACTGTTATAATCATACTATGATAGGACTTGCATGGTAGTATGCTTACTTGATGGCCTTTACCTTGACGCAACCTTACCCCTGCATACCCTGCTATTAGGCTAGACACACGCTTACTGCTATGTATCATTGCTTACACTTCTACTATGCTTATACTACTTTAATGCGTGGTGGAAACTGGTGTTATCTGAACTATGGGGAGAGTGCTGCGTGTGTGACTTGGGTGTGTGGAGGGTGAGGGTTGTGTCGACCAAGTTGGAGTATACGATGAGCCTAGGGCAAGTCTTGCCATGGGGTGCTACCTGGGCACCCCTGGAATAGATACCTGTGGTGGGTAAATGGTATATGAGGTGGTCCTGGGTGTGAACCTGTGATGGGAGGAGCCTAGGGTGGAGGTGCTGTGGTGGCACGATAAATGGAAACCCTGATGAAGACATTCTGGCTATGTAAAACCTCTACTAGACTTGGGGTGTACCAGGGCTGAATGGTAGAATGGCATTATCCTAGGCTAGCAAGCGGCCGGAATCAGCCCAGTTGACGACGGTCAGCGAAGAAGGCAGATCTTGTGGTTATGTAAAACCTCTATAGAGTGTATGGTTGATCGATCAATATATGCACTGACTAGTCGGCTATGGACCTTTCCTAGGTTTCGCTTAAACTAGATAGCGAGATGAGTCCTTCTCTTCTTCTCCCGTGAGACAGTGTCGGTCGTAGCCAGGGGCTACGGGCCATGAGGCAGTGCCAAGAGGGAGTTGGCCTGTCGACTGAGCAATGGTATGGTGATGGTGTGGAGATGGGGTATATCAATCCTAGGATTGAGACCTGGCTCTAGATGGAAATGGGGCAGAATGGGTGTGGGAATGGTGTAAAAACTTGACCAACTATTATTATATACTTGATATGCTATTGCATAGGAAACCCTAGCCTTATAGGTTCCTTTTGATTATATCCAACTTGCATCCAATTTCCACAAAGCAATGCTCATAGGGTGGGAGTGGCCAGTACAAATCGTACTGATAAATTTTGGCACACAGGTTCTACTGAGGAGTATAGCTCTAAGGAGTTTGACGGTTGACGGGTTCGTGCCTACGCTCGAGTTTGGTGATCTTATCTTCAAGCTGTTCTGAATGAATGCTACTTTTGATTCCGCCAATGCGGCGATGTAATAATTTATGTAATTCCGCCCTATTTGTACTCTGATTTTATCGTTGTATGGATGTGATATTCGACTAGAATTTGGGTAATATGATCTACAATGGTCTTATTACACTTCGACTCTGTGGATTTCCCTTCACGGAAATCAGGTCATTTCAGGTGTAGCCCTCGAGCCCCCGAGTGATTCAAGTAGAGTCGCCCGGGGGTATTATCGGACCCTTCGTGGGTAAGGCTAAAATACTTGGTTTTTCGTCACTGGATATTTTTAAGAGAATCGTGGTTTCCATTTGCGGGGATTTTATTCAGGGTGGCCTGGCTGGGATCCGACTATGGATCAAGGGCCCTAGTGATGCTTGCCGTCCTTGAGTCCCAGTAGTTTGTGGGCCTATCCCTCATTGGGACAGCCCTTTGGCTTCGAGGCCCTAGGTGGGTCGGAGGGAAAAAGCTCTATGACCCGTGTCCCCTTGATGGGGAGAGTGCCCTAATCCGCCTGGGGAAGGCAAACCGTCCGGCGCGATTTTTTCAGGAAGGGATAGGGATCGTGTGCGCATGTCCCATGACGTGACGTGGGCGGTGCGCATGGCAGGCTTCAGAGATCGAGGCAGACGGTTGCCCTTCTCTGCATCCGTCGCCCCTATAAAACCATGGGGTTCGCCCCTAGGGTTCTATATTTTGCCTCCTCGCCTTCGCGTCTAAATCTTCCACCGTTAATTCGTTTAGCCTCTAGCTCCCGTACTGCCGCCGTTGTTAGGGCTCGCATCCGTGTCGTAGCCGCCATCCAAGCTCGCGCCCGCGTCGTAGCCGCCGTCAAGCTCGCACCCATCCTTTTTCTCGATGCCTCAATGGAGCTGTGGGGCAGATCTAGAATTACCCGTGGCATTTGGAGGGGCCTGGTCCGCCGCGGCCTTCTCTGCCCATCGGGCCGCTACTGAAGGGGTGGCGCTGCCTAGTGATGAGGACTAGCCATCGCCGCCCGAAGGGTATGTCATGTCTTTTGCTATCTTTCTTGAGCGGGGATTCGCCGTAGCCTGCGCATAGATTTCTTCGAGGGTTGTTGGATTACTACTAGGTGGAGTTGCAGCATCTTACTCCCAATGGGGTTCAACATATGGCGGCGTTTGTTGCCCTGTGTGAGGGTTTCCTAGGGATCGATCCTGTCGGTGTTTTGGACTAAGGGGTCCTCAACCGACTAGTAAATTTGGACTGTGTTGTTCCCGATCCCAGATGGTGATGCAAAGAGACACAAGGCTTATACTGGTTCAGGCAATTAGTGCCCTACATCCAGTCTGAGAGATCGATCTTGTATTCCTTGCACCAAAGTGCCTTGTAGTAGGGGGTTACAAGCTGGGTGAGAGAGGGAGCTTTGTCCTAGGTCTCGGTGTGGAGCAGTGTGGGCTACTTGAGACATTGCTCTCAGGCAGTGGAAAAGTGTGCGTGTTACTGAGTGTTCCTTGTGCGCCTGTCCTCCCCCCAAAATAGCCCAGGTCCTTCCTTTTATAGTTGAAGGGGGGACAAGGGTAGTACGTGTGCTAACCATACGGCGTCGTGCGAACGGAGGCGGCACTACTACACAAACTTACTGGAGGCGGGCGTTTTTGGTTTTTCCGCGATAGGCAAAGCCGTCCGCCGTGGCCTAGAGGCCACGGTAAATCATGACTTAACTACGGCGGGCGGGGTTGCCTGCCGTGGTTAACCGATTTACCGTGGCGGGCGGTTGTAATGTGCCCGTCGCGGTAAATATACTTTTACCACGGCGGGCACGTTAGGATGCCCCACTGCGGTTTAAATCATTTAAAAAAAACAAAAAAAAAACAGGAGCCCGCCGGCGAGCCCATTCTCGAGCCCACTAGCGAGCCCACCGGTGACGGATCCAGGCTTCCCACGGCTGCAGATCCGTGCCACTTAGGGAGGGAGAAGAGGAGCAGCCGGCAGGGCCCTAGCGTCTTAGGACCGTGGTGGAGGTCCGGCGTCATGGCCGTGGTGGAGGGAGGGCCGCCGCGCCGAACCGTCCTCGCCCACCGGATTCGGCCACCGCGCGCCGCCACTGACCGGATCCGCCTCAGGACGGCCATCACCGGCCGGATCCGATCACCGTGCGCCACCACCGGCCAGATCCACCTCAGGACGGGCTTGTCGTTGCCGTCCCATGATCCGTGGAGGAGGAAGTCGCCGCCACCGGATCTGGAGAGAGGAAGAGGGAAGAGTGAGGGAGATGGAGAGAGGAAGAGGGAGATGGAGAGGAAGAGGGAGATGAACTCACCTACCTCGAATCGACGTCCTCCATGCCACTGGCCCGCCGGATCTGAAACCCTAGCCCCGCGCCGTCGACCCCATGCCATCGTCCCGCGCGCGCTGTCTCCCCACGCGCCAGGATGCTGCTTGCTGCTGTGACGATCCATCTTCCTTGTGAAACCCAGCAACACCTTTGTTGTTCTTGCCCTGCACTCGTCGCTTGTGTGGTCAGACCAAATACTGTACAGATCGATTGTAACTATAACATCGAGACCATTTCATTAGCTTTTGTTTTTTAAGTGAAGCAGAACTGCATAACCATATGTGCTATTGGGTTGGTGAAGAGGCTACGCTATTGGTCATCTGCTTGATGAAGAACTGGGAAGCCCCATGCAGCGTGCTGATGAGCGACGTCCCGATGGCCAAGAGCGAGAACATCTCCAGCACTATGTGGCTCCATCTACAAACCAAACAAGCCTGTTTCAGTTGCAGAGAGAGAGGGAGTCGGGGAGGGGAGGGAGTCGCGGCGCAGAGAGTGAGATGAGAGAGGGAGGTGCGGCTGCTGGGAGTGCGAGTGAAACCCAAGTCTGTGTATATATATGATGACGGAAATAGCGGGCCTCGCTTTGGGCCTATTGGGCCTCCGATTTTCCATGGCGGGCCTTAAACACTGCCCACCGCGGTAAATCGATTTATCGTGGCGGGCGCCTTAAGATGCCCGCCACGATAAATAGGGTATTTTCCATGGTGGACGTCTTTAGGCGCCCGCCGCGGTAAATCTATTTACCGTGGCGAGCGTCTTAAGACGTTCGTCATGGTAAATAGGGTATTTTCCATGGCGGACATCTTTAGGCGCCCGCCACGGTAAATCGATTTACTGCGGCAGGCAAAAAAAGTTCGTCATGGTAAATAAAAAATGCCCGCCTCGGTAAATCGCTGTATTTACCGTGGCGGGCAAACTCAGTGCCTGCCACAGAGGCCAAAAGTGCAACGCTACGCAAATTCAATCCTGTAGTAGTGCGGTGTGTCCGAGCCCTGTAGCCTGTTCCTGTGGCGGCGTGGTCGTTGGAATGGTCCATCCTTGAAGCACTGGGGCGACGTGTTGTTCTCATCCGATCCTGTGCGTCATGGGAGCTCCAGGGCTACCTTGAAGCAGGCATGGCGGTCGGTGTGTGGGTCACTGTAGATGACTATGCATGAAGCTGAGGCTTGGTTGGTGCCTGGGCCAAACCGTCGTGGGGGGTCTCGGCAGACGTGTATCCTGAGGTAGCCGAGGCCCTGACGTAAAGTGTCGAGGCTTGGGGAAAGTGGTTGATCTTGTGCACTGATCCTGAGGCGTCGACGACCCGGATGAGACTTTCCATGCCATGTTGTCTTCGGGGCAGGGATTGTGGGGCACAATGTTGCGCAGGCGCTGATCGTGGGCACAGCGCCAGAACACAATGGCTGATAATCCTCGCCGTGCCCTGTCCCAGCTGGTATGGCGTTGAGGTGACTCCTTGTCTCGTCAGCCACTCCGTGGTGTCGAGCCATTGTCCGGCTGAGATTGCGGGAGTGGTTGACGCATTAATGGGACGTGACGCGCTATCAGGAAGACTGGTCGAGGCGGGAGCGACGGGTTATCGTGAAGCCAGCTTCGAGCGATACAGAGAATTATTGTCTCATTCGAGGCTGTATGCACGGGGCCTCGGGCGAGACGGAGATTGGGCTCCTTGTCGAGGCCTCCCACGAGGGGTCTCGCGTGAGGCGAAGATTAGTCAGGGTGTCGAGACCTCCCGTGCGAGGCCTAAGGCGAGGCGGAGAGCCGGTGGGCTCGGACGGGGCCGGTGGTTAATCCACGGCTTACCTTCTGGCTTCGTTGTTGATGGGGTTTAAGTGACTCTTTTGGTGTACACTCAGGGTACCCCGTTTTATGGTACCTGACAGTAGCCCCCGAGCCTTAGGGGGAGTGCGAGCACTCTCCCTGAGGGTTTGTCGAGACTTGGCTTGTAGCTGCTCCTGTAGGAATTGTGTTTTTCTTTTGAGGTTTCGGTGGGTGCGAGCGAGCGCACCCGCTGGGTGTAGCCCCCGAGGCCCTGGAGGAGTGGATTTACTCCTCCAGGGGCTTTTTCCATGTTGAGTAAGGAGTTTTTATCATATTTGCCGAGCCCACAAGTGCGAGTTTAGGTCACAGGGTTTCAGCAAGGTCGCAGGGAGAGCCCCCAAGCCTCTACACGAAGCAAGAGGGCGATCAGGGGTACCCCTGACTTTTTGTGCGACCCTCAGCTTCCTTTTCACTCAGAAGGAGGGGGGATATGTCAGGCTACCCTCGGTGGGTGCGAGCGATGACATCTCTGGTGAGCTGTTATCGGGTAAGTCTGAGTGGAGGCCCGTGCCTTGTTCGCTAGGGGTCGGCTAGCGGTCCAGAGATGCACTCCAAGAGTACCAGAGGGTTTCTCTAGTAGGTGCCAAGGCCGTTCACTGGGCCCCGGTGGCTTGGTGCCTCCCTACGGTGGGATCCCATTCAGAGACCTCCCTGTCGGTCTCGGACACGACTTAGGATGTCCCAAGCGATCGTTTGCTCGGGCCTTGGCCATACGTGGGCTCACCCATAGTCGTCCCTAACTCTGTTGCCCTAGGGCGGCTGTCGAAACCCTAGGGGGCCCGGCCTTCGAACCCCTGGACCATAACGGGCTCGATGCCCTTTATCGTGTTTGTAACGAAACTTCTAGCACGGGCTTAGGTCGTTTGTCTTTGTCTTGGGTGCAGGAGGAGCCCCCGAGCCTCCGCCCAGAGCGAGAGGGCGGTCAGGGGTCCCCCTAACTTTTTTGTTCGACCCTCACACATCCTTTTCGTTCAGACGGAGGGGTTGTTTGCCGAGCCCATTTGGGTGCAAGCCTGGGCCACTGGGTCTTGACAAGGTTGCAGGAAGAGCCCCCTAGCCTCTACACGAAGCGAGAGGGCCGTCGGGAGTTCCCCTGGCTTTTTGTACGCCCCTCATGCATGAGGGTTTGTTTGCCGAGGCCTCCTTGGGTGTGAGCCTGGGTCGCGAGGTCTCGACATATCTGTAGGAAGGGTCCCCTAGCCTCTACACGGAGCGAGAGGGCCATCAGGAGCTCCCCTGGCTTTTTGTATGACCCTCGCGCTTCCTTTTTGCTCGGAAGGAGGGGTTGTTTTGCCGAGCCCCCTCGAGTGCGAGCCGGGGTTGCTAGGTCTCGGCAAGGTTGCAGGAAGAGCCCCTTAGCCTCTGCATGGAGCAAGAGGTCCATCAGGGGTTCCCCTGGCTTTTCGTACAACCCTCGCGCTTCCTTTTCGCTTGGAAGGAGGGGTGGAATGTGCCAGGCTACCCTCGGTGGGCACGAGCGGTGGCACTTCCGATGAGCTATTATCGGGTAAGTCCAAGTGGAGGCCCAGGCCCTATTCACTAGGGGACAGCTAGTGGTCTAGAGACGCACTCCAAGAGTACCGGAGGGTTTCTCTAGTGGGTGCCAAGGCTATTCGCTGGGCCCCGGTGGCTTGGTGCCTCCCTACAGTGGGATCCCATTCAGAGACCTCCCTGCCGGTCTCGGACACGACTTAGGGCATCCCAAGCATTTTGCTTGCTTGGGCCTCGGCCCCGTGTGGGCTCGCCCGTGGTCGTCCCTGACTCTGTTGCCCTAGGGCGGCTGTTGAAACCCCTAGGGGTCCAGCCTTCAAACCCCTGGACCGTAATAGTCTCAGCACCCGGTTCCTTCATCTAAAAGGAATAGGACAGGGGGAATGTCTTCCCCATCGGCTCGGCAATGGCTGGCGTGCCTTTTGCGGTGGTTTTCTGGGGAGACAGAACGATGCCTGCTGCCACAGTGGTCGGGCGCGACATGGTGTCAGCAGATGGAACGTAACTGTTCCCGCGATTAATGAGAAAAAGGTGGGCACGTGGGCGGTAAAATCAGATCGGGGTTAACCGCGCCAAATCCGAGGGAAACTTCCCCGATTTCATTGCCCATCCATTTTGCCTTTACCCTACATAAATACACAATGAGCCTCGCCCCTCCCCACCTTACCTTGCCTATGTTAGCTCTGCCCCCATCAAGCTATCGCTAGAGCAGCGGGCACCGGGAAGAAGAAGGGAGAAGGGCAAGCCAGAGAGAGAGAGAGAGAGACAAACTCACCATCGCATTCGAACCCTCCACCACACTCATGGCCGGCGACATTGTTGTCATCGAGGTGGACCCTTGGGATCCATCGAATGTCACCGTGGAGATGCTTTAGTCGCTCGTCGACGGCGGACTCCTTCGTCCGGTGATAGACCCCAATAGGCCAGAGTGGATCGCTTTGTCGGGCGAGCCGGAGCCGAGGCCTCGTGACGGTTACGTCGTGAGCTTCATCTCCTTTCACGAGCGTGGCCTCAGCGTTCTAGCGGACCAGTTCATGCGGGCGCTCTCGCACTACTATGGCTTGGAGCTCCACAACTTCAACCCCAATTCCATCGCGCAGGAGGCCATCTTCGTCGCTGTCTACGAGGGGTATTTGGGGATTGCTCCCCATTGGGAGTTGTGCCTCCATCTCTTCCGGGCAGGGCATACCACTAAGCCGACGGGCATGTCGGGCATGAGGAAAGCGGTGAGGGCCGACGGCTGCACTCTCCAAGTGCGCCAGGACCGCCAGCACCTCTACATCCCAGCCCAGCTCACGTCATCCAATCATCGATGGTACACAAGCTGGTTCTATCTCCGCAACGACAACGGTGGACTTCCCCCCTACACTGGGCAGATTGTGGGGAGCTGCCCGGAGAGGTGGAAGTACGGTGTCCCGAGGGAGGATTAGCCCAAGCTGCAGCCACTTCTAGAGGGGCTAGAGAGGCTATGGGGCCATGGCCTTACTGCGGCCATGGTCGTGGCCGCCTTCCACCATCGAAGGGTGCTGCCGCTGATGGCTTGGCGGCGGTGCCTATTAGAGATGAGGTTGGGTGAGCCAAACGAGGGCATCCGAATGTCCTCCTCTGCCCTTTCCGATGAGGAAATTCTTCGCCAGGTGGGGGAGACGGTGGAGGCGAAGCTGAGGGGTGGTAACCTGACCCCCATCGCAATGTGCCCGTCGTGGGGGTTCCTCTCGCTGGTAAGTCACGCACCGCTGTAGCACTCGAGCCTTCTCTGTTTCTCATTATTTCTCGTTCCCTCATGCGCGATCGCCGTTCCTGCAGGGGATGAGAGACGTGCGAGCCTCTCCGCCGCTTGTTCTTGAGGACGCGAGGCGGTGGGCGATCAACCGGGCGCACGCCGAGGCGCAGAAAAAGTGGAAGGATGCCAAGGCGGCGAAGCACACGAAGAAGATCCTCGCGCGCGAGGAACTGGATACGCGCCGCCGATAGCAAAGGAAGGATGGCTTCTCGTTGGAGGAGTCCCTATCACTGTCGCTATCGACGGATGCCTCGGACGGGGATGACGAGGGCGAGATGGGGTGGGGTCCCCTAGACCATCTCCCTGACGTAGGGGAGACGGTGCCCGGGGCGTCGGCAAGCAGCCCGGCACTCCCAGGAGGAGGAGGAGGAGGAGCCGCCCTCGGGTCGGCGGTTGCCCGCCTTGGGGCCGAGGCCAACAAGCCCGAGGAGCGGGTGTTGGGCAAGTGTGCCGTCAGCCCAGTGGGCTCAACGGCAGCGGTGGAGCAGGTGGCGGCAGGGGTGACACAACTGCCCCTGCAGAGGACTGAGGGGGCGTAGGGGTCCGTCAAGGACCAACCGGCGCCGATGAACACGGAGGTCGTGCCTCTGCCACCGCCACTGCCTACACAGACAAGGGTCGCTATGCCGAAGCGGTTGTAGCCCCGCTCGAGGTAGGTGTATTTTTGGTGGAGACGCAGTGCTTTCCGTTCGTTCTTTTGTCTTGCGCTGACCTTGTAAACATTTTGTCCTTAGTCAGAAGCGACCTACGGAGGTGCCTACCTTGGCGCCCCTAAAAGCGCTCAAGGTTAACCCCGGCTACACTGCCCACTGGGTGGCGGAGGCACAAGCCGCCCTACAATGTGGCGTGGCGTTGGCGAGGGCCGACCCGAAGGAGCCGGCCACCCAAGGAGGGGCTACCGATGCGGCCCTAACACAGGCGGGGGTGGGTGCGCCTCCGCCTCACGAGGGCGAGGCCCGCGAGTTGGATGGGGTTGAAGTGTCATCAGTTGCCGAGGCCGCCAAGGTCGAGGCCTTCTTGGTCTCTAAGACCGAGGCGGCGGAGGCCAGGGCACCCAGGACCATCAAGGCCGCTGCGGCAGGTGCCACTGCGACCACCGAAGCCACGATGGTGGAGGCTAGAGCCCCCGGGACCACTGAGGCCACGATGGCGGAGGCCGGAGCCCCCAGGACCACCGAGGCTGATGTGATCACGGCGAGGCTATCAGTCCAGGAGGTGGAGATGAAGGCAGCGGAGGCCTCGGTGGCACCCCTAGTTCAAGGCCCGCCGTTATTGCGGGAGAGCGCCCAGGAGGTGGAGGTCCTTCCGATCTCCTCCGACGATACTTCCTAGGCACAGGAGATGGCCGGCGCTGAGGTGGCCGGTGTCGTGGAACAGCTAGTTCTGACCCTGGGCAAAGGAAGCTCGGCCCTCACGCGAGTACGACCCGAGCCCCGCGGGTGGGATCACCCACGTGTCCTGTGGTAGAGCCAGGATGACCCTGAGGCGGAGCCTCTATTTGCTCTTGAGGATGTGGCCGAGGGTGGTCGCTGGGACACGTTCGAGCAGTACCGCCAGCTGGCGGAGCGGTCACTCGGTGCTGTCCATGGTGGCCAACGATCTGCCCAGAGTCGCCCAGGTCCATGCTTTCTTTTCTCATGCGGTGGTCTTTTTCCAAGTTTTCTTTGTAGAGATTGACCCCTGTTCTGTTTCCCCCAGAAGCTCGAGACCCGGTCCCTTAGGAAATCAGTCTTTCTCCAGCGGGAGAGGGACGTCTGGGACCAGCTTTAGCGACAGAAGGGCCTTCTTGCCAGCGCCAACGAGCTCCTATCGGCGCGGAGCACGGAGGTGGAGGACCTCCATCTTCATTGTGCCAATGCAAGGGTTGAGGTGGCCACGGCCTAGGAGCAGGTCACCCCTCTGGCGGCACGGGTCAAGGAGTTGGAGGAGGAGCTCACCCGCATGGCTGGTGATCGGGATGCCTTCATGTCTCGGGTCGAAGAAGCCACGGCCTCGGGCAAGGCTCTTGCTGGGCAGCTAGGAGCGGAGCAGAGTGCGCACTAGCTGACGAAGGGCGCTTTGGATGAGGCCCTTACGGTGGTCGAGGCCTCCCGAACTGAGGCTGTGGTCTAGAGGGGAAAGGCTGAGGGTGAGTCTTATTCCCCTCATTTTATTCGCTCTTCTTGTATTCGCCCCCTCATTTTCTGGTGTGATGCAGAGCTAGGGAGAGAGGCTTCTAGGGCGGCCAAGGCCTCTCGGGTTGAGGCCCAGTGCCTGAAGGAGAAAGCCGGGACCTCTCAGGTCAAGGCCCAACGCTGGGAGCAGAAGGCCAAGGGTGAGTCCTGTAGGCTTCCATCCCTATTTGGCTTATTTTTCTTTGCACTCAACCCCATTCCGTTTCCTGTGGCGCAGAGTCGGAGGCGGAGGTTACCCAGGCAGCTGAGGCTTCCGTCGCGGTGCAGGCGGTGCTCGAGACCAAGATCGGGGAGCACGAGGCGCTGAAGAGTGCTGCCCGCACCACCTGCGAGGCCTTGGATGTCGAGGGGGGGTTCAATCAGGCAGCTCCCTTGGGAGCCGTCTGATTGCATTGAGCGGTCAAGTGCGTGAGCGGCTCCAAGGAGCGCTGCATATGGGCGTCAAATGCGCACTGGCCGTCATCGCCTCGCACTACATAGGTGTTGACCTCCAAGCCATCAGCGATGGCTACGTCTTGCCCGATGATGACGAGGAGGCTAATGAGGTGGTTGCAAAGCTGATGGAGGCAGCGGAGGGCCCCGGTACGGCGTTGGCCAAGCTGTTCAAAGAGGAGGTGGTCGCTCCTCCGCCGTCTGCCGACGCTAGAGGCCCTGAGCCATGACCTAGGCCTAAGAGGCCATGTAAATAGAATAGGAATTAACTATGTATCGTAACGCTTGTGGCTATGGAGGCCTTTCTTTTTGAAGTACTCATGTTTCTTAATCATTTGTCTTGTATTTCCGAGCCTCTGCCCTCTTGTTGTCTCTGATCAGATTTCTTCGCAAAAAACTTCCTTGGAGCCTAAGCCATCCCCTAGGTGAAAGGTGGTGAGGGAGCACCGTAGCCCAGAGGCTTAGGCCGTCTCGTGGCTCTACCGGCCTTCTGGCCCTGAGACAGGCTTTCGGTCCTTGGGCTTTTTGTAACTGATTCGTCAGAGTGTGCTAGAGGGTTTGGCGTAGGAATTTTTCGAAAAACGACTAAAAATGGTGCGTGGGACTTAGGGGGGGATCCCCCATCTAGCCCCCGAGGGAGGCTCAGTTCTACAGAGGCAGAGCCGAGTCTCCCTTACAGTGTCATCGCATTGTCGAGACCCACGATGGGCTCGGGGGGGGGGTCTCAAAAAATTAGAACAACTAAAGAACACTTTTCAATTGTATTTCGAGAAACAATATATACAATGCTTGGAAATTTAAGGGTAAAAGCGACATAGTTATTCTATATTCCAAGCGTTGGTGAAGATTTCAACCTTCTCGTTGGCTAGCTTGTAGGTCCCAGGCTTCAGCACTTGGGCGACAATATACGGCCCTTCCCATGGTGGGGTCAGCTTGTGGCGGCCCTTGTTGCTCTATGTCAACCTCAACACTAGGTCACCTACCTTCAAGTCTTGGCTTCGGATGCGCCAGGCTTGAAAGCACCGTAGGCCTTGCTGGTATTTGGCTGAGTGCAGCAGCGCGACGTCTCGGGCTTCCTCCAGTTGGTCGAGGGCGTCCTCGCGGGTGGTGCAGTTGCTTTGCTCGTTGTAGGCCTGTAGCCTTAGGGAACCATATTCCAAGTCAGCGGGGAGGATAGCCTTGGCTCCATAGACTAGGAAGAAAGGGGTGAACCCCGTGGCTCAGCTTGGAGTGTTCCTCAGGCTCCAGATGACCGATGGGAGTTCGGCGAGCCATTTCTTGCCAAACTTCTTCCACCGGTTGTAAATTCTTGGCTTGAGGCCTTGTAGGATCATGTCGTTGGCACGTTCTACTTGGCCGTTGGTCCTTGGGTGTCCTACGGCCGACCAGGCCACACGGATGTGGTGGTCGTCATAGAATGTCAAGAATTTTTTGCCGGTGAACTATGTCCCGTTGTCAGTGATGATGGTGTTAGGGACCCCAAACCTGTGGATAATGTCAGTGAAGAACAGCACTGCTTGCTCGGATTTGATTCAATTGATCTGACGAGCCTCGATCCATTTGGAGAACTTATCGATTGCTACCAGTAGATGGGTGTAGCCCCCGGGGGCCTTTTGCAGAGGCCCGACCATATCGAGCCCCCACACGGCAAACGACCACGTAATGGGAATGGTTTGGAGGGCCAGGGCTGGGAGGTGCATCTACTGAGCATAGTACTGGCATCCCTCGTAGGGAGCGTACTAGCTTGGTGGTGTCGGCAACCGCCGTCGGCCAGTAGAACCCTTAGCGGAAAGCGTTTTCGACGAGCGTCCGAGGTGCCGCATGGTGTCTGCAGGCCCCTACGTGCAAGTCCCAAAGTAGGGCTTGGCCTGCCTCGGTGGTGATGCATCGTTGGAGGACACCAGAGGGACTTCACCTGTACAATTCGCCATTCCAGAGGACGTAAGTCTTGGCTCGCCATGCAAGCCATCGGGCTTTGGTCCTATCACTAGGAAGCTTTTCCTGAGCGAGCCAATCAAGGAACGGGACTCGCCAGTCCTTGTCCTGGTTGGTCTAGAAAGGCTCTGCGTCGACTTCCATGACCTCAGGCTCGGCCGAAGGAGTCTCGGCGGCAAAGGGGGCGTCGAGCCCCATCATGGGTTCGACCGGTGGGCCCTTCTCTACTACCAAGGCATAGTCAATGGAAGGTTTGTGGAGGTCCCTGGCATAGACATTCGGGGGGACCGAAGCCCACACCAAGGCCATCTTTGCCAGTTCGTCGGTGGCCTCGTTGTACTTCCACGCGATGTGGTTGAGTTCGAGACCATCGAACTTGTCTTCTAGGTGACGTACCAACTTGCAGTACGCCTCCATTTTGGGGTCGAGGCAGTTTGACTCCTTCATGACTTGATCGACGACGAGCTGCAAGTTGCCCCGGATGTCGAGACGTCGTACCCCAAGTTTGATGGCGACTTGCAAGCCATTGACGAGGGCCTCGTACTTGGCCGTGTTGTTGGAGGCAGCGAAGTGGAGCCACACCATGTAGCACATGTGTACTCTAAGGGGCGAGATGAAGAGCAGACCCGTGCCTGCCCCGGTCTTCGTTAGAGACCCGTTGAAGTACATGGTCCAGCATTCTGTCTGGACTTGAGCGGGTGGCAATTGGGTGTCGGTCCACTTAGCCACAAAATCGGCCAAGACCTGAGACTTTATTGCTTTCTAAGGCGCAAAGGTTAGGGCTTCCCCCATGAGCTCAACGGCCCACTTGGCTATCCTACCCGAAGCCTCCTTGTTATGGATTATCTCTCCCAAGGGAAAAGATGACACCACGGTCACTGGGTGAGACTCAAAGTAGTGGCGCAGCTTGCGTCGGGCCAAGACTATGGCGTAGATCAACTTCTGGATGTAGGGGTATCGTGTTTTGGTCTCGGGAAGCACTTCGTTGATGAAGTAGACAGGTCGTTGGATGGGTAGGGCATGCCCCTCTTCCTGCCTCTCTACCACTACGGTAGCGTTGACCACTTGGGTTGTTGCGGTGACGTAGAGTAAGAGGGCCTCGTCCCTGACCGTTGGTACTAGGATGGGAGGATTGGTGAGCAGTGCTTTGAGCTTGGCGAGGGCTTCTTCGGCCTCGGGGGTCCAAGAAAAGTGTTTGGATTTTCTCAAGAGGTGGTATAGAGGCAAGCCTTTTTCGCCAAGGCGCGAGATAAAGCGGCTTAGGGCCGCGAGGCATCCCATGACCCTCTGCACTCCCTTGAGGTCTCGGACTGGTCCCATGCTGGTCATGGCCGAGACCGTCTCTGGCTTGGCCTCGATGCCATGTTCTGAGACTACGAATCCCAAGAGCATGCCCCGGGGGACTCTGAACACGCACTTCTCGGGATTGAGCTTGATGCCCTTCCCTCTAAGGCATTTGAAGGCTATCTTTAGGTCATTGACGAGATCCTCGGCTTTTCTGGACTTGACCATGATGTTGTCCACATAGGCTTCGACTGCTCGCCCAATGTGGTTAGCAAAGACCTGAGTCATGCACCGCTGGTACGTGGCCCCTATGTTTTTGAGGCCGAAAGGCATAGTCACATAGCAGTACATGCCGAATGGGGTGATGAAAGAAGTTGCGAGCTGGTCAGACTCTTTCATCTTGATCTGATGGTAGCCAGAATACGCATCAAGGAAAGATAGGGTCTCGCACCCCGTGGTGGAGTCAACGATCTGATCGATTCGAGGTAATGGAAAGGGGACTTTTGGACAAGCTTTATTCAAACTGGTGTAATCTATACACATTCTCCATTTTCCATTTTTCTTCTTGACCAACACGGGGTTAGCCAACCACTCTGGGTGGGACACTTCCTTGATGAACCCGGCCACCAAGAGTTTCTGCACCTCCTCGTCGATGGCCCTGTGCTTTTCCTCATCGAATCGGCGTAGGCATTGCTTCACCGGTCTAGAGCCGGCCCGGATGTCCAAGGCATGCTCGGCGACCTCCCTTAGTATGCTCAGCATATCCGAGGGACTCCATGCGAACATGTCGGCATTCGCACAGAGGAAGTCAATGAGCACAGCCTCCTATTTGATGTCGAGGGTGGCATTGATCCTCAGCGCCCGGTCGTCGGGGTAGGCGGGGTCAACCAGGATGAGCTTGATGGCCTCCGTGGGCTTGAATGCCCCTACACGACGCTTGGAGTCAGGTGCCTCGCCACTGAGTTGGTCGAGGTTGGCGATGAGGGTCTTAGCCTCCGCGAGAGCCTCGACGTACTCGATGCACTCGACGTCACAGTCATATGAATGTTTGTACGTGGACTCAATCATGATGACACCATTGGGACCCGGTGTCGGGTACCTCAGAATGGGGTACCCCAAGCAAAACATCAAATGGGCTGCCCAAGTCCCATCTAAAAAATAATGATGATAAAAGCAAAAAGGTAAGTCGCGGGCCCCTCCCCGTCGCGACCAGGCCCACTGGGTCCTCCTCCTCCTCGCCTCGAGCCCCGAGACGGAGGTCTCGGCATCCTGGCGAGGCTCCCCAAGGAAAGCCTCGGCAGGGAACGCCATCTCCGCCTCGCCCGAGGCTCTCCACAGAAGGCCTCGGCAGGAGGCGCATTCTCCGTATCGCGCGAGACCTCTCGTGCGAAGTCTCGGCAAGGAGCCCGATCTCCGTCTCGCGCGAGGCCCCATTCTCCGTGTCGCTCGAGGCCGGCTCGCCTGCGGTCCGTCGCCCCCCGCCTCGGCCGACCCTCCCGACAACCGGTCACGTCCCATTAATGCTTCCAACCACTCCCGTGATCTCAGCCGAACAGCGGCTCAACGTCACAAAAAGACCGACGTGACCCGAAGTCGCATCAACACCATACCGGCCGGGGCAGGGCACGGCGGGGATTACCGGCCACTGTGTCCTGCCACTGTGACCACGATCAGCGCCTAGGATAGGGTATGGCGGGGGTTACTGGCCACTGTGTCCTACCACTGTGTCCACGATCAGCCGCCCGCTCAAGGCCTCAGCGCTGTACACCAAAGCCTCGGCACTGTACATCAGGGCCTCGGCAACATTGGGGTCCGCGCCTACTGAGACCCCCCATCGAAGTACCAGCCTCGGCCCCGACCAAGTTTCAGCCTCGTGCATAGTCCATCCCCAGCAGCTTATGGTCGCCGTCACGTCCACTCCGAGGAATTCCTGGGGCTCCCACGACGCACAGGATCTGATGGGACGACCACGCCGTCCCAGTACTCCAAGGATGGGTCACTCCGACGACCACGCCGCCACAGGAACAGGCCACAGGGTTTGGACATGCCGTTCCTGTCGGCACGACGCCGCATAGTAATACATGTATTGCCCTTGTCCCCCCCCCTCAACTATAAAAGGAGAGGACTTGGACCACTTAGGGGAGGACGCCCCAGATAACACACACACAGGCACACCTTCCAGCCGCTTGAGAGCAACGTCTCAGACAGCCCTACGACACCCTGCCGAGACCTGGGACAAGTTCCCTCTCTCCCTTAGCTTGTAACCCCCTGCTACGAGCACTTCGGTGCAAGGAATACAAGTTCCATCCCTTAGACTGGACGTAGGGCGCCGATTGCCTGAACCAGTATAAACCTTGTGTCTCTTTGCATCACCATCCGGAATCGGGAGCACGCAGAACAAATTCACTAGTTGGTTGAGGACCCCCCGGTCCGAAACACCGACAGTTGGCGCGCCAGGTAGGGGCCGCTGCGTGTCAGTTTTGTCATCCCAGTAGGTTCCGGATGGCAGACCCCGTGCGACCATTGCGTCTCGGCACCGTAGTTTGGTTCGGGAGCCTAGAGTTCATGTCTTTAGGGCATGAGTACGACATGGTACTCCTCGCTCCTCGAGCCCCACCGCCCGACGAAGAAGTTACGCACCGACGGCCCAGGCGCAGGCGGCGCCCGGGCGGCCGCTCTCGCCGCGCTCACCAGGCACGACACGAGCAAGGCCACCCCGACGCTACATGAACCCGGGGCGGCACGCCACTCCCCGCCGATATCCTACGACCAGCTGTTGGTACGGGGTCCCTGGTTAGGGACCTGTCTGGCCTGAGCTTGGACAAGGGGAAAACGCCGGTGGCTCGCGATGATGCCCAGTCGTCAAGCTCCACTCCACCACTCCCTGAAAAACCGACCCTGGTGGAACAGGACCTGGCAACAACATCATCCCCATACCCCTTTGGGTTGAGAAATGCCGCCGCTTCTTACAACTACGCATACGCTGCTGCTCATGAAGGTCCCTCAGAACGCTGCCAGCGCTTCGGGCTCGACCTAAGCACCCATGCTGACTCCTCGGATGAGGACGAGGCATGGCCCGGAGTGGATTTCTCCGGGCTCCACGACCCTGGGACTTTGCGCCAGTTCTTGGCCGCAAGCGACTACTGCTTCGGTTACTCCGACTCCGACGACGAAGGCACTTACGACCCCACTCGCGAGTGTTTCCACGTCGGGCTCGGGATGCCGAGGGCAGGCGAAGAGGACGTGGGGGCAGGTAGCCGCTCCCCACTCCGTCCAGGGGCGGGCGCCGTCACGCCCCCACGCAATGTCCTGCCTGCCACACGAAATGAGGACGTCGCTCTCGCACGACCTCAGCGCCCAGACCTAGAGCAGCTCCGTGAACTCCAGGCCAAGGTCGAGCAAGACCAACTCCTTCTGCAGCAGCTTCGAGACTCTCTCGAACAGGAACAGTGAGGCCGCGGCGAAGGCGGGGGAGCCCGACGAAGAGCTCGCGATGTGTATCACCGCATCCATGACGACGAAGGGAGCGAACAACCCCCAGTCTTCAATCGCGCCAGCCAGAACGTCGCGGCTGCGGCAATGCTGGTCCGTGCAATGCCCGAGCCTTCTACCACGGAGGGGCGGCGGGTCCGCGGTGAGCTCCGCGATCTCCTAGAGACCGCTGCGGTTTAGCAAGCCGAGAGTTCCGCCTCCCGACGGCGCGGGGGCGCCTCGAACCTTCTCATGGCACCGCCTCGGCAGGATAGGGAAGCCCCGGCTCGTCCCGAGCCCGACCGAGTGCCAATGGCCCATAGGGTCCCCGTGCTTCCGGACCGCCTCGACAATCGACGCGAGGTGCAGGGAGACCATGAGGTGGTCGGCAGGCGACGACGCCACGACAGCGAGGGGCCCGCTCGGGGCTACCACCCACACCGAGGCGGTCGCTACGACAGCGATGAGGACCGCAGTCCTTCCCCTGAGCCGCCAGGCCCTCGGGTCTTCAGCAGGGCCATCCGCACTGCTCCTTTCCCCGCCCGGTTCCGACAGCCGGCCAATCTCACGAAGTACAGCGGCGAGACCAACCCAGAACTCTGGCTCGCCGATTACCGCCTGGCCTGCCAACTAGGTGGCACGGACGATGACCTCCTCATCATCCGCAATCTCCCTTTGCTCTTGTCGGACTCGGCACGAGCTTGGCTCGAGCATCTCCCTCCCTCACAAATCCACGACTGGCGCGACTTGGTTAGGATCTTCGTCGGGAACTTCCAGGGCACATACGTGCGCCCTGGGAATTCCTGGGATCTTAAGAGCTGTCGCCAGAAGCCGGACGAGTCCCTCCGGGACTTCATCCGGCGCTTCTCCAAACAGTGCACCGAGCTACCCAGCGTCGACGACTCGGAGATCGTCCAGGCTTTCCTCTCCGGCACCACTTGTCGGGACTTGGTCCGAGAGTTAGGTCGCAACGTCCCGCGCTCTGCTGCCGCGCTCCTCGACATCGCCACCAGCTTCGCCTCAGGAGAAGAGGCTGTCGGAGCCATCTTCACCGACGCCGATACCAAGGGTAAGCGGAGGGAAGGGGCCCCCGAGGCCTCGGCCTCCCACCTCCCTAAGAAAAGAAAAAGGGGCGCCTGGGGAGGCAGGAGGTCCTGGAGGCTGATTTGGTCGCGACCACAGAGCGCAAGAATCCCCGAGGCCCCAAAGGACCTAGGCCCTTCGACGACATGCCCAAGAAACCCTGCCCTTACCACCAGGGCCCGGTCAGGCACGCTCTCGAGGATTGCACCATGCTGCGGCGCTACTACGCCCACCTCGGGCTCCCCGATGACGACACCAAGCAGAAGGGCGCCGACGGTCGGGACAAAGACAAGGACGACGGGTTCCCCGAGGTGCGCAACGCTTTCATGATCTTCGTTTGGCCCTCGGCATGCCTTATGGCACTGCAGCGCAAGAGGGAACGCCGTGAAGTCTTCTCGGTCAAGGTGGCCACCCCCCAGTATCTCGACTGGTCTCGAGAGGCGATCACCTTCGATCGAGGTGACCACCCCAACCGTATTCCGAACCCCGGGCAGTACCCACTGGTCATCGACCCGATCATCGGCAACACCCGACTCTCCAAGGTGTTGATGGACGGAGGCAGCGGCCTCAACATCCTCTACGCCAACACCCTGGAGCTCTTGGAAGTCAACCGATCGAGACTACGAGGCGATGTCGCACCCTTCCACGGCATCGTGCCAGGGAGGCGCACGCAACCCCTCGGGCGCATCGACCTTCCTGTCTGTTTCGGCACCCCTTCCAACTACCACAAGGAAGTCCTCACCTTCGAGGTAGTCAGGTTCGGGGGAGCCTACCACGCCATTTTGGGATGACCGTGCTACGCCAAATTCATGGCAGTGCCCAACTATACCTACCTCAAGCTCAAGATGCCAGGCCCTAATGGTGTCATCACAATCGAGTCCACGTACGAACATGCATACGACTGCGACGTCGAGTGCATCGAGTACGCCGAGGCTCTTGCAGAGGCCAAGACCCTCATCGCCCACCTCGACCAACTCGGTGGCGAGGTGCCTGACTCCAAGCGTCGCACGGGGGCGTTCGAGCCCGCTGAAACCATCAAACTCACCCTCGATCGCCCCCCTCAAAACCACAGCCTCGATTTGCGAGGCCTCAGCCGCAGCAAGGGCCTCGTTCAGAGCGCCTTTGGTCAGCCGGTGCGCACTCTCCTCCGCCCCCAGCTGCCCGGCGAGGGCCTTGCCCGAGGTCGTCGCTTCTTCAGCCTGGGACCGGAAGGCGTCCCGGTCGCTGATGGCGCGGGTAAGCTCCTCCTCCAGCTCCCTGATCCGCGCTGCCAAGGGGGCGAGCTGTGTCTGGGCTGTGGCCGCCTCGACCTTTGCATCGGCACAGCGAAGGCGGAGGTCCTCCACCTCCACACTTCGGGCCGACAGAAGCTCGTTAGCATCGGCAAGAAGGCCCCTCTGCCTCTGAAGCTGGTCCCAGATACCCCTCTCCCACCGGAGGAAGACCGACTTCCCGAAGGACCGGGTCTCGAGCTCCTGAGGAGGTAGAGCAGAGGTCGTCGATTGCGATAAAACCAAGGAAAGAACAACGTCGCGCGAGAAAGGAAACACGAACCTGAGCGACTCCGGGCAGTTCGTCGGCCACCACGGACAGCGCCGTCCGTAGCGACCGTTCCGCCAGCTCGTGGTACTGCTCGAAGGTACTCCAGCGCCTGCCCTCGGCCGTGTCCTCGAGGGCAAACAAAGGCTCCCCCTCAGGGTCATCCCGGCTTCGCCATAGTACCTGCGGGTGATCCCACCCGCGGGGCTCGGGTCGCACCTGCACGAGGGCCGAGTTTCCCTCGTCTAAGAGCGGCGCCGGCTACTCCACGGCGTCGGTCTCCTCGGCGCCAACCACCTCCCGTGCCCGGGATGTATCATCGGAGGAGATCGGATAGACCTCCGTCTCCCGGGCACTCTCCCGCAACAACGGCGGGCCCTGAGCCAAGGGCACGGCCGAGGCCTCCGCCGCCGACACCTCCGCCTCCTGCACAGACGGCCTCGCTGCCATCACGACGGCCGTGGTGACCTCGGGGGCTCCGGCCTCTGCAGTCACGACCTCGGCGGTCTCGGGGGCTCCGGCCTCCGTCATTATGGCCTCGCCAGACACAGAAGCACCGGCCGTGGACACTGCGGTCTCGGCGGTCATGGGCATCGGGGCCCCAATCGCCTCAGCCCCGGGGGCCCCGGGAGCCTCGGCAACAAAGGGCACGATGGCCCCATCCGACCGTGTAGGGGCCGCCTGGGCAACCCTTCCTTGGGTAGCCGGTTCCTGTGAGTCGACCCTCGCCGACGCCGCGCCGCGCTGGATGGCGGCTTGTGCCTCCGCCACCCAGTGGGCAGAGGAGCCGGGGCTCGCCTTAAGCGCTTTAAGGGGCGCCAAGGGGAGGTCGTCCGCAGGCCGCTTCCGACTAAAGAAAATCAACCTACAGGGTCAGCACGAGACCAAAAAAGCGAATGAAAGACACCATAACCCCGCCAACAACACACTTACTTTGAACGGGGCAACCCCAGCTTCGCCACCGCAAACCTCCTCCACAACGGCGGAGGCGGCGGCAGTGGCATCGCATCCGTATCCACCGGCACCGGTCGGCCCTCGGCGGACCCCGGCGCCCCTTCGATCCTCTGCGGGGCCGGCGGCGTCGCCTCCACCGCCACCGGCTCCGCCACGACCGCCGAGCTTACCGGGCTGACGGCGCGTTTGCCTAACGCCCGCGCCTCGGGCGTGTCGGCCACGGCCCCAGAGGGGGCCACGGCCCCAGAGGGGGCCACTGCCGGCCCCGAGTCCGCTTCCTCTCTCCTTCCCGGGGGTGCCGGGCTGCTTACCGACGCCCCGGGAGCCACCTCCTCGACGTCCGGAAGGTGGTCTAGGGGGCCTCGCCCCACCTCGCCCTTGTCATTCCCATCCGAGGCCTCCGTCGACAACGACGTCGACGGGGACTCCTCCAACGGGAGACCTTCCTTCCGTTGCTGACGGCGGCGTTTATCCAACGCCTCGCGCGCAAGGATGTGCTTCGTGCGCTTCGCCGCCTTAGCATCCTTCCGCTTCTTCTGCGCGTCAGCGTGAGCGCGGTTAATCGCCCGCTGCCCCGCGTCCTCAGGAACGGGCGGTGGGGAGGAGCGCACGTCCCTCATCCCCTGAACAAACCACAAACGTGCATAAGGAAACAAGGGATAAAGGGAGATTGAGGAAGCTCAGAGGCTGCAGCGGCACTCGACTTACCAGCGAAAGAAACCCCCGTGATGGTCGCATCGCGAAGGGGGTCAGGTTGCCGCCCCTCAACTTCACATCTACCGTCTCCCCCACCCGACGGTGAATCTCCTCGTCGGAGAGGGCGGAGGAAGACATCCGGGTGCCTTCGACGGGCTCACCCGGCCTCATCTCGAACAGCCGCCACCGTCGAACCATCAGCGGTAGCACCCTCCGGCGGTGGAAGGCGGCCACGACCACAGCGGCGGTGAGGCCATGGTTCCGTAGCCTCGCTAGCCCCTCCAGGAGCGGCTCCAGCTTGGGCTGGTCGACCTTCGGGACGCCCCATTTCCATTTCTCCGGGCAACTCCCCACAATCCGCCCAGTATAAGGGGGAAGTCCCCCGTCGTCGTTGCGGAGGTAGAACCAACTCGTGTACTACCGATGGTTGGAGGACGCGAGTTGGGCCGGGATGTAGAGGTGCAGGCGATCCTGACGCACTTGGAGAGTGCAGCCTTCGGCCCTCGATGCCTTCCTCTGGCCCGACGTGCCCGTCGGCTTGGTAGTATGCCCCGCCCGAAACAGGTGGAGCCACAAATCCCAATGGGGAGCGATCCCCAAAAACCCCTCGTAGACGGCAACAAAGATAGCCGCCTGAGCGATGGAGTTGGGATTAAAATTGTGGAGCTCCACTTCGTAGTAATGCGGGAGCGCCCGCATGAACCGATCCGCCGGAACACCGAGGCCGCACTCGTGGAAGGAGACGAAGCTCACGACGTAGCCGTCGCGGGGCCTCGGCTCCAGCTCGCCGAACGGAGCAATCCACTCCAGCCTGCTAGGGTCTGTCACCGGGCGGAGGAGTCCACCGTCGACAAGCGACTGGAGCATCTCCTCAGTGACATCCGATGGATCCCAGGGGTCCGCCTCAACAATGACGACGTTGCCGGCCATGAATGCGACTGGAGGAATCGGGCGCGGCGGTGAGTTTTTCTCCCCCCCTCCACGCTCTCGCTTTTTTTCTCGCTTTCTCCCTAGACTCGCTCTTCTCTCCTCTTCTTCCCGGCACCCGCATGCTCTGGCGACGGCTCGACGGAGGTGGTAGGCAAAGGTAAGATAAGGAGGGGCGAGACCCTTCGGGTATATATGCAGGGGGAGGCGAAACGAATGGGCGATGAAATCAGAAAGGTGTTTCCCATCCGGCGCGGTTAACCACGGGCCGATCTCGGCGGCCCACGCGCCCACGTCCCCCGCATTAAATGCGAGAACAGTTACGTCCCGTCCATCACGTCGCGCTCGCCCGCTACGGCAGCAGGCATCGTTTCGCCTCCCCGTGAAACCGCCTCAAAAGGTGCGCCACCCACGGCCGAGCCAATAGGGAGGATATTTCCCGCGGCCTGTTCCTTTCATAGGAAGGAATCGGGCTCTAGAGCCCGTTACGATCCAGGGGTTCGGAAGCTGGACCCCAAAGGGTTTTGACAGCTGCCCCAGGATAACAGAGTCAGGGGCGACTGCGGGCGAGCCTATACAGGGGCTGAGGCCCAGGCGAGCGAAACGCTTGGGACGCCCAAAGTTGTGTCCGAGGCCAGCAGGAAAGTATCCGAATGGGATCCCACCGTAGAGAGGCACCGAGCCACCGAGGCCCAACGAACGGCCTCGGCACCCACTAGAGAAATCCTCTGGTACCCTTGGAGTGTGTCTCTGGACCACTAGCCGTCCCCTAACGAACGGGGTTCGGACCTTCACTCGGACTACCCGATAACAGCTCACCAGAAGTGCCACCGCTCGTGCCCATCGAGGGTAGCGAGGCACGTTCCACCCCTCCTTCCGAGCGAAAAGGAAGTGCGAGGGTCGCATAAAAAGTCAGGGGAACCCCTGACGGCCTTCTCGCCCTATGCAGAGGCTAGGGGGCTCCTCCTGCAAATATGCCGAGACCTCACGACCCGGGCTCGCGCCCAAAGGGGCCTCGGCAAACAAACCCTCACGCGCGAGGGGCGTATAAAAAGTCAGGAGAACTCCCGACGGCCCTCTCATGCAGAGGCTAGGGGCTCTTCCTGCAACCTTGCTGAGACCAGAATGGGCTCGGCAAACTAACCCTTCGTCCGAACGAAAAGGACACGTAAAGACCAGATGAAAGGGCCAGAACACCCAAGACAAAGGCAAACAGTCCAAAACCACGCTAGAGGTTTCGCTACAAACACGATAAAAGGGCGCCGAGCCCGTTACGGTCCAGGGGTTCGAAGGCTGGGCCTCCAAAAGGTTTCGACAGCCGCCACAGGGCAACAGAGTCAGGGACGACATCAGGGCGAGCCTACGAATGGCCCAGACCCGAGCGAACGGCCGCTCGGGGCATCCTAAGTCGTGTCCGAGACTGGCGGGGAAGTATCCGAATGGGATCCCACCGTAGGGAGGCACCAAGCCACCGAGGCCCACGAACGGCATCGGCACCCACTAGAGAAACCCCCTGGTACTCTTGGAGTGCGTCCCTGGACCACTAGCCGTCCCCCAGCGAACGGGGCTCGGGCCTCCACTCGGACTACCCGCTAATAGCTCACCGGAAGTGCCACTGCTCGTGCCCATCGAGGGTAGCGAGGCACGTTCCACCCCTCCTTCCGAGCGAAAAGGAAGCGCGAGGGTCGCATAAAAAGTCAGGGGAACCCCTGACAGACCTCTCGCTCCGTGCAGAGGCTAGAGGCCTCCCTTGCAGCCTCGCCGAGACCCCCGCAACCCGAACTTGCGCTTGGGGGCCTGGCAAATGCAATAAGAACTACTCGTTCAAGACACGGAAATGAAGAAAGCCCCTAGGAGGAGTAACTCCACTCCCCCAGGGGCTCGGGGGCTACACCCGGCGGGTGCGCTCGCGCGCACCCACCAGAACCTCAAAGAACAAACCCCAATTCCTACGAGGCAGGTATGAACCAAGCCTCGGCAAACCCTCAGGGGGAGCTGCACGCACTCCCCCCGAGGCTCGGGGGCTACTGTCGGGTACCTCAAAATGGGGTACCCCAAGCAAAACATCAAATGGGCTGCCCAAGTCCCATCTAAAAAATAATGATGATAAAGCAAAAAGGTAAGTCGCGGGCCCCTCCCCATCGCAACCAGGCCCACTGGGTCCTCCTCCTCCTCGCCTCGAGCCCCGAGACGGAGGTCTCGGCATCCTGGTGAGGCTCCCCAAGGAAAGCCTCAGTAGGGAACGCCATCTCCGCCTCGCCCGAGGCTCTCCACAGAAGGGCCTCGGCAGGAGGCGCATTCTCCGTATCGCGCGAGACCTCTCATGCGAAGTCTCGGCAAGGAGCCCGATCTCCGTCTTGCGCGAGGCCCCATTCTCCATGTCGCTCGAGGCCGGCTCGCCCGCGGTCCATCGCCCCCCTGCCTCGGCCGACCCTCCCGACAGCCGGTCACGTCCCATTAATGCTTCCAACCACTCCCGTGATCTCAGCCGAACAGCGGCTCAACGTCACAAAAAGACCGACGTGACCCGAAGTCGCATCAGCACCATACCGGCCGGGGCAGGGCACGGCGGGGATTACCGGCCACTGTGTCCTGCCACTGTGACCACGATCAGCGCCTGGGATAGGGTATGGCGGGGGTTACTGGCCACTGTGTCCTACCACTGTGTCCACGATCAGCCGCCCGCTCAAGGCCTCGGCGCTGTACACCAAAGCCTCGGCACTGTACATCAGGGCCTTGGCAACATTGGGGTCCGCGCCTACCGAGACCCCCCATCGAAGTACCAGCCTCGGCCCTGACCAAGTTTCGGCCTCGTGCATAGTCCATCCCCAGCAGCTTATGGTCGCCGTCACGTCCACTCCGAGGAATTCCTGGGGCTCCCACGACGCACAGGATCTGATGGGACGACCACGCCGTCCCAGTACTCCAAGGATAGGGTCACTCCGACGACCACGCCGCCATAGGAACAGGCCACAGGGTTTGGACATGCCGTTCCTGTCGACACGATGCCGCATAGTAATACATGTACTGCCCTTGTCCCCCCCTCAACTATAAAAGGAGAGGACTTGGACCACTTAGGGGAGGACGCCCTAGATAACACACACACAGGCACACCTTCCAGCCGCTTGAGAGCAACGTCTCAGACGGCCCTACGACACCCTACCGAGACCTGGGACAAGTTCCCTCTCTCCCTTAGCTTGTAACCCCCTGCTACGAGCACTTCGGTGCGAGGAATACAAGTTCCATCCCTCAGACTGGACGTAGGGCGCTGATTGCCTGAACCAGTATAAACCTTGTGTCTCTTTGCATCACCATCCGGAATCAGGAGCACGCAGAACAAATTCACTAGTTGGTTGAGGACCCCCCGGTCCGAAACACCGACACCTGGCATCTTGAGCTTGAGGTAGGTGTAGTTGGGGACTACCATGAACTTGGCATAGCACGGCCGCCCTAGGATGGCATGGTAGGTTCCCCTAAACCTGACCACCTCGAAGGTAAGGACCTCCTTGCGGTAGTTGCAAGGGGTGCCGAAGCAAACAGGAAGGTCAATGCACCCGAGGGGTCGCGTGTGTTTCCCTGGCATGATGCCGTGGAAAGGTGCGGCATCGCCTCAGAGCCTCGACCGGTCGATCTCTAAGAGCTCCAGGGTGCTGGCGTAGAGGATGTTGAGGCTGCTGCCTTCGTTCATCAACACCTTAGTGAGCTGGGTGTTGCCCACGATCGGGTCGACAATGAGCTGGTATTGCCCGAGATTCGGGACATGGTTGGGGTGGTCCTCTCGATCAAAGGTGATTGCCTCCTAAGACCAGTCGATGTATCAGGGAGTGGCCACCTTGACCGAGAAGAGCTCTCCGCATTCCCTCTTTTGCTGGCGAGCCATAAGGCACGCCGAGGGTCCGCCAAAGATCATGAAGGCATTGTGCACCTCGGGGAACCTATCGTCCTTGTCATCGTCCCGATCGCCGGTGCCTTTCTGCTTGGCATCGTCGTCAGGGAGCCTGAGCCTGGCGTAGTAACACCGCAGCATGGAGCAATCCTCGAGGGCGTGCTTTACCAGGCCCTGGTGGTAACAGCAGGGTTTCTTAAGCATGTCGTCGAAGGGCCTAGGGCCCCTGGGGCCTTAGGGATTCTTGCGTTCTGTGGCCGTGACTAGATTGGCCTCGAGGACGGCCTGCTTCCCTGGCGACCCTTTTTCTTTCTTTTTGGGAGGTGGGGAACCGAGACCTCGGGGGCCTTGTCCCTCCGCTTCCCCTTGGCATCGTTCTCGGGGAAGATGGCCCCAACAGCCTCTTCGCCCGAGGCGAAGTTGGTGGCGATGTCGAGGAGCGTGGCAGCCGAGCGCGGCATGTTCCGGCCTAACTCTCGAACCAAGTCTTGGTAGGTGGTGCCGGAGAGGAAAGCCGGGACGATCTCTGAGTCGCCGATGCTGGGCAACTCGGTGCACTGTTTAGAGAAGCACCGAATGAAGTCTCAGAGAGACTCGTCCGGTTTCTGGCGACAGCTCTTAAGGTCCTAGGAGTTTCTAAGGTGCACGTATATGCCCTAGAAATTCCCAACAAAGATCCTAACCAAGTCGCGCTAGTCGTGGATCTAAGAGGGAGGAAGGTGCTCGAGCCAGGCTTGCGCCGAGTCTGACAACAGCAAGGGGAGGTTGCGGATGATGAGTAGGTCATCATCCACGTCACCTAGCTGACAAGCCAGACGGTAGTCGGCAAGCTAGAGTTCGGGATTGGTCTCGCCACTATACTTCGTGAGGTTGGCTAGTTGTTGAAACCAGGCTGGGAAATGTGCATTGCGGATGGCTCTGCTGAAGACCCAAGGACCAGGTAGTTTAGGAGAAGGACTACGGTCCTCCTCACTATCATAACGGCCACCCCGGTGTGGATGGTAGCCTCGGGTGGGCCCCTCATTGTCGTGGCATCATCGCCTACTGACCACCTCATGGTCTACCTGCACCTCACGTTGGTTGCCAAGGCGGTCGAGCCGCAAGGGGACCCCGTGGGCCATTGGCACCCGAGTGGGCTCGGGACGAACTGAGGCCTCCTTATCCTGCCGATGTGGTGCCGAGCGGAGGTCCAAGGTGGCTCCGCGCCGCTGGGAGGCGGAACTCTTGGCCTGCGGCACCGTGGCGGTCTCGAGGAGATCCTGGAGCTCGCCGTGAACCCGTCGCCCTTCCATGGTAGAGGCCTTGGGCATCACATGCACTAGCATCGCCGTAGCCGTGACATCTGGCTAGCGTGATTGAAGATTGGGGGACGATCGTCCCCTTTGTCGTCGTTGATGCGGTGGTGCACGTCGCGAGCCCATCGTCGGGCCCCTCTGCCATCACCGCGGCCCTGCTGCTCCTGCTCGAGAGTGTTTCGGAGTTGTTGCAAAAGGAGTCGGTCTTGCTCGTCCTTGGCCTGAAGCTCACAGAGCTGCTCTAGGTCCGAGCATCAAAATTGTCTGAGGACAAGGTTCTTGTTCCGTGCTGCCGGTGGGACGATGCATGAGGGCATGGCATCACCCATTCCCTGATGAAGCGGGGTACGATTGCCTACCCCCTCATCCTCCTTGCCCGTGCTTGGCATCCCAAGTCCAACGTGGAAGCACTCACGAGAGGGATCGTAAGTACCTTCATCGTCAGAATTAGAGTAGCCGAAGCAATAGTCACTCGCAGCCAAGAAGCGGCGCATGGTTTCACGGTCATGGAGGTCGAAGAAATCCACTCCAGCCCATGCCTCATCCTCCTCCGAGGAGTCGGCGTGGGTGTGGGTCGACGTGGTGGTGTCGAAGTCGAGAGCAAAGCGCTGGTGGCGTCTTGAGGGATCCACATGAGCAGAAGCGTAGGCATAAGCATAAGAGGCGGTGGCATTTCTCAACCCGAATGGGTATGGGGATGGTGCTGTCGCCAGGCTTTGCTCCGCTGGAGCTGGCTCCTTAGGGAGTGGTGGAGCGAAGCTTGGTGACGGGGCGTCGCCGCGTACCACCGGCGTCTTTCCCTTGTCCAGGCTTAGGCTAGACAGGTCTCCAACCAGGGACATTGCGCCAACAGCTGGTTGTAGGATATCGGCAGAGAGCAGTGAGTCGCCCTGAGTTCACATAGCGTCGGGGTGATCCTACTCATGTCGTGCCTGGCGAGCACGGCGAGAGTGGCCGCCCGGGCGCCGCCTACACCTGGGCTATCAGTACGTGATGTCATCGTCGGTCAGTGGGGCTTGGGGCATGAGGAGCACCATGTCGTACTCATGCCCTAGAGACATGAACTCTAGGCTCCTAAACTAGATCACCGTGCCAAGACGTAGCAGTCGTATGGGGTCTGCCATTCGGAACTTGTTGGAATGACGAAACTAACACGCAGATTCCCCTACCTGGCGCGCTAACTATCGGTGTTTCGGACTGGGGGTCCTCAACCAACTAGTAAATTTGGACTGCATGTTCCCGATCCTAGATGGTGATACAAAGAGACACAAGGCTTATACTAGTTTAGGCAATCGGTGCCCTACATCCAGTCTGAGAGATCGATCTTGTATTCCTTGCACCGAAGTGCTTGTAGTAGGGGGTTACAAGCTGGGTGAGAGAGGGAGCTTTGTCCCAGGTCTCAGTGTGGAGCGATGTGGGCTGCTTGAGACATTGCTCTCAGGCAGTGGAAAAGTGTGCGTGTTACCAAGTGTTGCTTATGCGCCTGTCCTCCCCCGAAATGGCCTAGGTCCTTTCCTTTTATAGTTGAAGGGGGGACAAGGGTAGTACGTGTGCTAACTATACGGTGTCGTGTGAATGGAGGCGGTGTGTTCGAGCCCTGTAGCCTATTCCTATGGCGGCGTGGTCGTTGGAATGGCCCGTCCTTGAAGCACTGGGGCGATGTGCTGGTCTCATCTGATCCTGTGCATCATGGGAGCTCTAGGGCTACCTTGAAGCGGGCGTGGCGGTCGGTGTGCGGGTCACTGTAGATGACTATGCGCAAAGCCGAGGCTTGGTTGGTGCCTGGGCCAAACCGTCATGGGGGGTCTTGATAGACATGTATCCCGAGGTAGCCGAGGCCCTGACGTAAAGTGCCGAGGCTCGAGGGAAGTGGTTGATCTTGTGCGCTGATCCTAAGGCATCAACGACCCGGACGAGACTTCCCATGCCGCGTTGTCTTCGGGGCGGGGATTGCGGGGCACAGTGTCGTGCAGGCACTGATCGTGGGCACAGCGCCAGAACACAGTGGCCGGTAATCCTCGCCATGCCCTGTCCTAGCCGGTATGGTGTTGAGGTGACTCCTTGTCTCGTCGGCCACTCCGTGGTGTCGAGCCATCGTCCGACTGAGATTGCAAGAGTGGTTGATGCATTAATGGGACGTGACGCGCTGTTGGGAAGACTGGTCGAGGCGAGAGCGATGGGTTATCGCGAAGCCAGCTTCGAGCGATACGGAGAATCGCTGTCTCATTCGAGGCTGTACGCATGGGGCCTCAGGTGAGATAGAGATTGGGCTCCTTGTCGAGGCCTCCTGCGAGAGGTCTCACGCGAGGCAGAGATTCGTCAGGGTGTCGAGACCTCCCGTGCGAGGCCTAAGGCGAGGCGGAGAGCCGGTGGGCTCGGACGGGGCCGGTGGTTAATCCATGGCTTACCTTCTAGCTTTGTTGTTGATGGGGTTTAAGTGACTCTTTTGGTATACGCTCGAGGTACCCTGTTTTATGGTACCCGACAGATCCTCACTTTGATCTGTGGCGGCACTTCTTTATCGTCAGTCTGTCGAAGAGGCAGATTGGGGGGAAGGAGGTGAGTGTGCCGATGGGATGTGCCAGCATTCATCTATGCCATACTCGGGCAAGCGGCTACCCATTGATGCGTTTGTCATACTACAACAAGGGGTGGCATTCGCAGTGGTTTTACATCAGGGATGACATGAATGCCCCCCTATCGAAGTATTCAAGGTGCCTCATTGAAGAGGCCCTGGAGTCATGGAAGTGGGGCGTCCTGACCAAGGAGAAGAAGCATATCACCGATCTTCTCGTTGCCCTCCATACTCTGAAGGACCGGGGCGTGAAGGGGTCAAGGATCATTGGTGCCTACCATGCGAGGAGGGTGGCACCGCTGATGGCGTGCACGCTCCCCCTACACTGAATGGTGCCTGGAGTGCCGTTTGAAGGGACAGTGCTCATTGATGAAGTGCTTCCTCCCTCCAAGGTGGCACAACGCATCAAGGAGGCGATGGAGCCTATGAAGGAATCCACCAGCGACATCCTCGATCATGTGTATCCGGTGCCGGGGCATCCCCCAATGTGGCCGGAACCGGGGTTTTTTGACTTCATAAGCTTTCTTTCCCCGCGCTCCTCTTTTCGCTTGAATTTCTAACCCCTTGATGCTAACTTTGGGGTGGCAGGATCAGCTGAGGAGACTCTCTTTCAAGGAGAGTCTAGCCCCAGAGCCAAAGGACCGGGTTCTGACAGCAGCGAATCGCACCGCGGCTGAGTGGGAGAAGAGGACAAGGGAGCTCAAGAAGGAGCTGATATGGAAGAAGCAGGCACAGGACCGAGGATAGGAGGTAAGCAGTGATGACGACGACGATGATGAGGTAGCAGTCGGCGTGGCTTAGGGTGACCTGGAGAATGAGGACTCGCTATCCATGTAGGGACCCCTTCCGTTCCACACGGAGGGAAGCGAGTCCGTGAGGACAGTGGAGCCGGGCCTGCCCCTGGGTCCGGTGGGAGCCGGTGGATACGCCGTCACCCATGGGGTGCCGTCGGGGGATCGGTGGATGGGAGGGGATGGATCTGTGGCTACCCCCGAGGTGTTGATGGAGGGGAGTGGCTCTGATGCCACGCCCCGTGAGCTGATGGAGGGGGGCGGCTCTGCTGCCGTGCCCCACAAGCCAATGGAGGGGAGCAGCCCTGTCGCCATGCCCTTGGAGACAAGGGAGACGAGCCCCCCTGCCTCAGAGCAGGGGTAGGCTTGAAGTGGTCCCGCCCACATGAGTTGGAGTGGGGGTCCAGGGGTTCGTCCCCCAAATGTACCCGTAGCCCAAAAGCATCAGAGTATGTCATCGATTCCCCTCATTTTTCCCTTCTTTACTGTTTTGTTCTGACTTTATGTCTTTTTTCCTTTTTGATGGCGGTGAATCGCACAGCGGCTGAGTGGGACAAGAGGACAAGGGAGCTCAAGAAGAAGGAGCTGATATGGAAGAAGCAGGCACGGGACCGAGGAGAGGAGGTAAGCAGTGATGACGATGACGACGATGACGACGATGATGATGAGGTAGCAGCTGGCGTGGCTTGGGGTGACCTAGAGAACAAGGACTCGCTATCCATGTAGGGACCCCTTCCATTCCATGCAAAGGGAAGCGAGTCCGTGAGGACAGTGGAGCCGGGCCTGCCCCTAGGTCCGGTGGGAGCCGGTGGATCCGCCATCACCCACGGGGTGCCATCGGGGGATCGATGGATGGGAGGGGATGGATCCGTGGCTGCCACCAAGGTGCTAATGGAGGGGGGCGACACTGATTCTAGGCCTCGTGAGCTGATGGAGGGGGACGGCTCTGCCGCCATGCCCGATGAGCCGATGGAGGGGAGCGGCCCTGTCGCCACGCCCTTGGAGACAAGGGAGACGAGCCCCCTGCCTCGGAGCAGGGGTAGGCTTGAAGTGGTCCCGCCCACATGAGTTGGAGTGGGGGTCTGGGGGTTCGTCCCCCAAATGTACCCGTAGCCCAAAAGCGTCAGAGTATGTCATCGATTCCCCTCGTTTTTCCCTTCTTTACTGTTTTGTTCTGACTTTATGTCTTTTTTCCTTTTTGCAGATTCTTGCGACGAGGCCACCCTTTGGGGCCAACACCCAAGAAGAGCCTTGCCCTTCAGGTAGGGCGGATGGTGCTATCCGATGTCGCCCCTATTTTGGGCAGGAGCAGCGCTGACGTTGTGGCCTCATTGGCCAATTCGGCGGCACCCGCGGTGGTTGCCGAGCAGGCAGCCACGACGGTGCCAAGCTAGGAGCAGCTGGATGTAGCCGCGGTGGCATTCGAGGGGGTGGCACATTTCATGCCCCCAGTGACCCAAGTTATGGTGCCTCATGTGGGCCAGGCAGAGTCGGATGTAGCCGCGGTGGCGTCCGACGGAGCTGCGTAGTTCACACCGCCGGAGGCCTAGACGGAGGTGGCCCAGACCGCAACAAGCCCGGCTAGGTTGGACACCACCATGGTGGCATCCGAGGGGGTGGCATAATCCACACCACTGGTGGTCCAAGCCATGGCACTCAGGGCAGGCCGGATGGAGGAGGACACGGCCAAAAGGTCTCTGGGCGTCGTGGCGGTGGTGGAGAGGACCCACAGAAGGCCGCCCTTGGCCTTGTTGTCGGGGGACAGCCGCTCTCCCATGAGGGGGAGCCGCCGCTCCAATGGATGGCCGTCGAGGACCCAACATCGGCTCTGTTCTTGCTCGACGATGCTGCTGAGAGCCTGGAGCGGGAAAATCTAGACATCATGTTCTCGGCTGCGTTGAATGCCTTGAATGAGGCCAGTGGTGCCTTGCACGAAATCCTCATTCCTTCTAGCCAGGTATCCGCTTGATCTTCTCGTTTGTTTTCTTCTTTCTTTACACATTTCTGTGTTTTCGTGTCTTCTAATTCCGGTCCTCTTTTCAGAATATTATTGCTCGTAGCTGGGACAAGTCCCGGTTCCTTTATGAGTAAAAGGTGGAATGGGACCGCCTTACCAAGGAGGCCAGGCTGCAAGGAGATGTGGGCACACAACTCACTGCCGCCCAGCAGCGGGAGGCCAAGGCGTGTCGGGATGTGGAGGAGGCTCATGGGATGTTTGAGGACCTGTCGGCGAGGGTGAAGCTGGACGAGGAGGATGCCACTAGGCTTCGAAAGGAGCGGGATGAGCTGCTACAGAAGGATGCTGTGGCCAGTGAGCAGGCCGATAAGCTCCTAGCGGAGCTAGAGATAGAGTGAGACCTCAAGCTGAAGGCTGAGGAGAGGTCCACGGTGTTGTAGCAGTGGGTGGACCAAGACACCGAGACGATCACCCAGTTGCGCGAGGAGCGGGACGAGCTACGCTGGACCGAGGAAAGACTTTGCTCGGAGCGTAGTGCAGCCCGTGAGGATCGCAACCGAGCCATGTGGGAGCACGACAAGGCGCGTGGGGTGGCTGACTCCCTACGGGCGGATCTTGGAGTCATGGTGAACTGAAGGTTAGACGCTGAGAGCATTGCTGCCAGGCTGGAGAAAGAGCTTACTAAAGTGTGAGGGATCCTCCGGACTGAGAGCGACGAGCACAACCTTCTGCAAGCCACTGTCGGGGTGGTCATCGATGCCCTGAGGGTGGAGCAACCGATGGAAACCAGCTCGCTCACGGCTCGTGCCGCGAGTATCACGGCGCGGGTGGGCCAACTTGAGGAGGACGCCTTTCACACCAGGATCACCCAAGCCTTTGCTGTCGCCTATTCCCATTATGATCGGGAGATTAACCTAGAGGTAATGAGCCATGGCTTCACGCCTATCTATGATGATGATGAGCTAGACGAGATGGAAAAGGTAGTGGCTCCCCTCGCACAGAACCTGGTGAACAGGTTGAAAGAAGAGGCTCTCCCTTCGTGGAAGTAGTTAGCTTGATAAACACTTATTTGTAATATGTAAACAAGTGTCGGTACTTTTGTGTCCTAGAAATGGTTTCATAATTTTCATTTTGTTTGTTTGATCTTACCTTCTTCTCTTTTTCTAATGAAAAAAGATTTAGACAATCGACCCTTCCGTTTATTAAGACCGTAGGGCCTGAGGTTTTTTAGGGGAAATTTTGATTGTGCTTGTCGGGGACCTAATACCGGGGTACCCCAGAAGGTGGAACCAATAACCACCAAACGTAAAAAACTTCTGGACGCATAAGGGCGCCATGTCATCCTTTGTTCGAATGACAGGAGTTTGGTTCCGCCTCGCCCGACACCCTTGGGACGGGCTCGGTCTCGCCCGAGGACCGAGGGATAAACTCCGTCTCGCCCGACGCCTTGAGGACGGGCTCGGTCTCGCCCGAGGGCTGAGGGATGAGTTCCGTCTCGCCCGATCCCGGAGGGATAGGGTTAGTCTCGCCTAAGAGATAGGGACTGGCCTCCGTCTCATCCGACGGCCCAGAACGAGCCTCGCCCTGATCGATATCTATCCCTCATAATGATGGGTACAGGACGAGACAAGACGTTCGGGTCAACCATGGCTCCAATGACCATACCCTGCACCCTGACAGGAAAAGAACTGCCAGGGAACGATAGGACTGACGCTTTAGACCCTTCCGGGCGCCGTAGAGCCCAAAAGGTATTACAGGCGCGTGCACCTCACTCTGTAGAGTTGTAGGCGCCGCCTTCAGCTCTGGGACGCGGGACCCAACGAAGATATACGACAATCGCTACACTCCAAGAACGGATTTGCTATCTCCATGAACGACGGATACTCCATCACCGCGCTGTGGACCCGAGGAAGCAGAGGGGGTCCTCTTCCCGACCCCTCAGGTCCTCCAAGTCAGAGAGCCTTGGCCACGACGCTGCACCGGACCCCGACCCCGAATCCTCCCAACAGGAATCATGGGAACCAGAAGGCATGTGGAGCAAGGCTGGGGGGAGGCCCCTAAGTCAAAACCACTGTACTACAGCCCATACCCTGGGGGCAGCATGCTGTGACTGATCTGACATCCTACAGAGATATTGACGACATCTTAAGCACTTATCTTCCTTCGCACTCATGAGAAGGGAGGACCTGACCAGGTAGACATGAGCCATAAGGTAAGTAGAGTACGCATCCTGGAGCTCTCACCGTTGTAAAGCCAGCCCCTTCATCTATAAAAGGGGAGGCATATCCTCCACCAAAGAAGGGGGACGGGAAAAAATAGGACCGAACAATAGAACACATTCACACACATTCAAGCAGCTACGAAGCCCTTGACCACCTTTCAATCCTTCGATCAGAGACTTGGGACCAGTCCCTCTCTCGGCAGTTTGTATTCCTTACTACAGATCGTTACGGTGCTAATAACACAAGCAGCAACAAACTGGACGTAGGGACGTTCCGCCCGAACCAGTATAAATCCTGTGTCCTTTAGCGCACCATCCGAGCCTAACGCGCATTACTATAAATTTACTTGCCGGTGCTTGTACGAAACACCGACAGTTGGCGCGCCAGGTAGGGGCTTTGCGCGTTCCAAATCAGGTCTCGGATGGCCACCCACATAATCACCTGGGCCCCGGGCGCACACGTGCGTTTCGGTGACCTAGATTTCGTCATCACACTAGGAGGAGAGCTGGGGCTAACTCATTCAGCCATCCCATCTCCACCTTCCATTAACCTCAGCCGTCTCAGGCTTGAGGCCCCGCCGGGCAACTCCCGGGGAGTACCGTCACACAAGGAGGCCTCTCACAACGCCACCCTGTGTCCAGAAGGGTCCGTACGGAGCGCCTCGACAGCGTTTCCGTTCGGTTTCCGCAACGTTGCGGCAACCGCTGGCCTCCTTCTGGCGCTACGTGTGGTTCAACCACCCACGGACATCGAGTTCGTGGGGGCGATTGAGCGGGATACGGAGACCCTCTACGAGCTCCTCAACGAGGAACCTGTATCGCTCTCCAGCTCAGATTCCAGTAGGGGGAGCCACCACCCTTCCCGGGAATGCTACATGACGCAGACCCCCGAGGGTCACGTCGATAGCGCCTCCAGGGAAGAGGCTACCCCTACAAACCATCCTGACAGCGGATCCGGGGAAGAGATGACAGCCCCATCCCGCCTAAGGATAGAACAGCTGAGGGCCCGGCAGCAAGAGATCGATGAGGCCGGGCAAGGGCTTGTCCGGGAATACGCGGACATCAATCGAGAGATTGAACGCCGCAAAGACGGGGGGCGCGCGCGCGCCACGGCCCGCACCGTACATCAAAGGATCCTCATTGACGATGGGGCCTTTCCTCACTTTGCCCGAGCCAGCCAGAACATCGCCGCAGCAACCGCCCTGCTGCATAACCTTCCGGAGGCCACGACGACTGAGGATCGACGCGCTTACCGGGAGATTCGCACGTTGCTCGAGCGTGCAGCAGCGCAGCAGGCGGAAAGTTCGTTGTCTCGACGACGCGAACCCGACGCCAACCAGCGCGCGCCCTCAGTGCGTCCCACCAAGGACGCATCCGTACACCAAACACCACCAGCCGGCGGACAGCCCTCCGTCGTCCCAGTACATCAACGCCTTGGCCATGGCCGCGACGTACGCAGCATCATCGACGCTCGGAGACGTGCCCACGGCGACGATGGAGAAGCAGCGCGCCGCGGCTATCATCCCCGACGCGGCGGGCGCTACGACAGCAGCGAGGACCGAAGCCCGAGCCCCGTCCTGCCAGGCCCTCAGGCCTTTGGCCGGCACATCCTCAACGCTGCGTTCCCCCTAAGGTATCGACCACCTACCAACATTCCTAAATATTCTGGCGAAACAAATCCCGGGCTTTGGCTCGAAGACTATCGGCTTGCTTGTCAGGCCGGTGGTGCGAGTGATGACAACTTCATTATTCGCAATCTCCCGCTGTTCTTGGCCGACTCGGCGCGAGCATGGCTGGAGCACCTACCGCCCAATGCTATTCAGAGTTGGGCGGATCTGACTGAGATCTTCGTGGGTAACTTCCAGGGCACGTACAAACGCCCTGGAAACCCATGGGACCTCAAGAACTGCCGTCAGAAGGCCGATGAAACCCTCCGCGGGTACATCCGGCGCTTCTCTCGACAGTGCAACGAGCTCCCGAACGTCGCCGACGCCGACGTAATAGGAGCCTTTCTGTCCGGGACGACCTACGAATCCCTGGTCCACAAGCTAGGACGCCGGGGCCCGCGTACTACCAAGGAACTCCTGGACATCGCCACCAGTC
This sequence comes from Miscanthus floridulus, assembly GCF_019320115.1. NCBI lineage: Eukaryota > Viridiplantae > Streptophyta > Magnoliopsida > Poales > Poaceae > Miscanthus > Miscanthus floridulus. The sequence continues at coordinate 201,887,075 of NC_089587.1, read as the reverse complement.
ACGCCTCTGGAGAGGAGGCGGTCGGAGCCATCTTTGATCGCTCCAACGGAAAGACAAGGCGGGAGGAGGACGCCGGCGAAGGCGCCTCCAACCGTCCCGCCAAAGGGAAAAATAAGAAGCAACGGCGCGATAACTCACTCGCGGCCGCTGCCGACCGCAAAGGTGGCCGGAAGCCCGCGGAGGGCACTCCGAACCACTTCGAGAAAATGCTCGAGGGGCCATGCCCAAACCACGCCTTCCCGGCCAAGCACCTATACAAGGAATGCGGCCTTATGCGCAAATACTTGGCCGGGGGCCTGAACAAGGAGGAGCAGGGGAAGGAACCTGTTCCCACCACTGACGACACGGAGGAGAAGGACGACACCTTCCCAACCCCGACCGGTGCCCTCATGATCTTCGGAGGATCGACGGCCTACGACTCAAGGCGTCGCCAGAAGATCGCACGTCGAGAAGGTCTATACCGCTGGACCGGCTATGCCAGCTTATCTCCGATGGTCGGAATCCGCCATAACCTTCGATCGGACCGACCATCCGGATGCCATCCCACACCCGGGAAGGTATCCGCTTGTCGTCGACCCGATCGTCGGTCCAAAGCGGCTCACCAAGGTACTGATGGATGGGGGCAGCGGCCTCAACATCATGTACGCTAAGACGCTCGACGAGATGGGCGTCGACCGAACGCGCCTCCGCCCCGTCCGAGCACCTTTCCATGGCGTCGTGCCAGGAAGGCAAGCTGTGCCACTCGGGCAGATTGACCTGCCCGTCACTTTTGGGGATCGATCCAATTACCGGACCGAGACCCTCACCTTCGATGTAGTGGGGTTCCCAGGGACTTTCCACGCCATTCTGGGGCGACCATGTTACGCGAAGTTCATGGCCGTACCCAATTACACATACCTGAAGCTAAAGATGCCGGGCCCCCGTGGGGTCATCACCATCGGCACCTCCTTCCAGCGCGCTTACGAGTGCGAGGTCGAATGCTGCGGACACGCATCCGCGGTCATCGCCTCCGAAGAGCTCGCCACCCTCCGGGAGGAGGTCATTGAAGGGACGCCCGACGCAAAGAGGTCGTCCGGATTGTTCGAATCGGCAGAGGGTTCCAGGGACGTCCTCTTGGATCCCAGTAGCTCCGAGGGCAAAAAAGTCCGAATCGGGACCGCGCTCTCCTCCGCATAGGAAAGCGCACTCGTCGACTTCCTCCGCGCCAACAAGGACATCTTTGCGTGGAAACCCTCGGATATGCCGGGCATCCCGAGGGAGGTCGCCGAGCATACTCTCCAAATCCTCCCGGGCTCCAAGCCGGTGAAACAACGCCTGCGCCGCTTCGACGAGGAGAAACGCAGGGCCATCGGCGAGGAGATAGCCAAACTACTAGCCGCAGGATTCATTAAGGAAGTATACCACCCAGAGTGGTTAGCAAATCCTGTTCTTGTCCGGAAAAAGAGCGGGAAATGGAGGATGTGTGTTGATTATACTGGCCTCAACAAATCGTGCCCAAAGGATCCATTTCCTTTGCCACGAATAGACCAAATAGTCGATTCCACCTCGGGGTGCGAAACCCTCTGTTTCCTGGACGCATACTCAGGCTACCATCAGATCGCGATGAAAGAGTCCGACCAGCTCGCGACATCTTTTATCACACCCTTCGGATCATTTTGCTACGTTTCAATGCCGTTTGGTTTGAAAAACGCTGGGGCAACGTACCAGCGCTGTATGCTTAGTTGCTTCGGAGATCTCATCGGGCGAACCGTTGAGGCCTATGTCGACGACATCGTAGTCAAATCCAAGCGGACTGACCACCTTGTCGCCGATCTTGAACGCACCTTTGCGAAACTCCGAGCGAACGGCATCAAGCTCAATCCCGAAAAATGTGTTTTCGGGGTCCCGAGGGGCATGCTGCTCGGCTTCATCGTCTCCGAGCGGGGCATCGAGGCCAACCCAGAGAAAATATCAGCCATCACAAGGATGGGCCCGATTCAAAACATAAAGGGGGTTCAGCGGATCACCGGGTGCCTTGCCGCTCTCAGTCGATTCATTTCACGCCTCGGCGAACGAGGACTCCCCCTTTATCGACTCCTGAAGAAAACTGACCACTTCGAGTGGACGGCCGAGGCTCAGGAGGCACTTGACATGGTTAAACAATTTTTAACTAAGCCACCGGTCCTAGTTCCTCCATGCGATGGAGAATCTCTCCTACTATATATATCAGCCACCACCCAAGTGGTTAGCTCCGCCTTAATAGTAGAGCGGGAGGAAGAGGGGCACGCCTTCAAGGTGCAGCGCCCTGTATATTTCATCAGCGAGGTGTTATCCGACTCCAAAACTCACTACTCCCAGATCCAGAAACTCCTCTACACCGTCCTCATCACCAAAAGGAAGCTACGCCACTACTTCGAGTCACACCCTGTGACAGTAGGTGACGTCGTTCCCCCTCGGCGAGGTCGTTCGTAGCCCTGACGCTACGGGAAGAACCGCAAAATGGGCACTCGAGCTGATGGATCAGGGCATTTCTTATGTCCCCCGAACGGCGATCAAATCTCAGGCATTAGCTGACTTCATCGCGGAGTGGACCGAGGTCCAGATGCCACCAGCAGCCGTCGATCAAGAGTACTGGATAATGTACTTCGACGGATCGCTGATGAAGAAGGGCGCCGGAGCAGGACTAGTCTTTGTATCCCCCCTCGGGGTCCACATAAGGTACATGGTTCGGCTTCATTTTCCCTCATCAAACAATACTGCAGAATACGAAGCGCTCATCAACGGCCTACGAATCGCCATCGAGTTGGGCATCCGACGCCTTGACGTCAGGGGCGACTCTCAGCTGGTCGTCAACCAGGTCATGAAAGAGTCGGGCTGCCACGATACCAAGATGGAGGCATACTGTCAAGAGGTCCGACGCCTGGAGGACAAATTCGACGGCCTCGAACTCAATCATATCCCCAGACGCCTCAACGAAGCGGCCGACACACTCGCAAAAGCAGCATCCAACCGAGAGCCAGTTCCAACAGGCGTCTTTGCCAATGATCAACACAAACCCTCGGTACGCTATGCGGGGTCGGAACAAGCCGACGATGGCCCTTCAAGTCCGACCCCCAAGGCCGATCCGCCAACTGCTCCTCCCGACCCCGAGGTCATGGAGCTTGAAGAAGACCCAGCAATGGAGTCCGATCTTCCCAATGACTGGAGAACGCTTTACCTCGACTATCTCCTCCACGACGTACTACCAACCGACAAGACAGAAGCCCGACGGCTCGCACGACGCGCCAAATCCTTCGTTCTTGTAGAGGGCGAACTCTACAAACGAAGTCACATCGGAATTCTGCAACTTTGTATCCCTGGCGAACAGGGAAAACTCCTACTGAGCGACATCCACGGTGGAGCATGCGGTCACCATGCCGCACCAAGAACCTTGGTTGGAAAGGCATTCCGACAAGGTTTCTATTGGCCCACCGCAGTAGCCGATGCCGAGCAAATTGTGCGCACCTGCGAAGGGTGCCAATACTACGCTCGGCAAACGCACCTCCCGGCCCAGGCTCTCCAGATGATCCCCATCACGTGGCCCTTCGCGGTCTGGGGGCTTGACCTGGTTGGGCCACTTAAAAAAGCGCCCGGAGGCTTTACCCACCTGCTTGTCACCATAGACAAGTTCACAAAATGGATTGAAGCTCGGCCAATATCCACAATCAAATCCGAGCAAGCTGTGCTGTTCTTTCTCGACATCATCCATCGCTTTGGAGTACCGAACTCCATCATCACAGACAACGGCACGCAGTTCACCGGTAGGAAATTTGTTCGTTTCTGTGATGAACAACACATCCGAATCGACTGGGCAGCCGTCGCGCACCCCCGGACGAACGGACAGGTCGAGCGCGCAAACGGCATGCTCCTTCAAGGCCTTAAACCCAGAATTTTCAACCGGTTGAACAAATTCGGCGCGCGTTGGCTCGCTGAGCTCCCGGCTGTGCTCTGGAGCCTAAGAACGACTCCTAGCCGGGCCACTGGCTACACACCCTTTTTCATGATCTACGGCTCCGAGGCCGTTCTCCCGACGGACCTCGATTATGGAGCGCCAAGAATCAGAGCATATGACGAACAGGGAGCCGAGGCATCTCACCAAGACGCCATGGACCAGCTGGATGAGGCCCGCGACATCGCCCTCCTCTGTTCAGCCAAGTACCAACAAGCGCTACGGCGGTACCACAGCCGACGGGTGCGGGGTCGAGCCTTCAACGTCGGAGACCTCGTCCTCCGCCTTGTACAGAGCAACAAGGATCGCCACAAACTTTCCCCGCCCTGGGAAGGGCCCTACATCATCGCAGAAATACTTCGCCCAGGCGCCTACCGGTTGAAAACCATCAAAGGCGAGGTCTTCACCAACGCCTGGAACATTGAGCAGCTACGTCGTTTCTATCCTTAAAATAAGCTTACGCTTTTCTTTATCAGTTTTTGTCTTAGCAGAACCCCGATCCTTAGTGATTTCCGACCCCTGCAAATCGCGAGGGGTCAGACCTCACTCGGGGGCTGGCATATGATCGTAATATATGTTATGTGTAGTACAAGTATCGCGCTTACAAAAAAAATCCCTGTGTTATACTTACAAACATTCTATAAGTTTTCCACTCGCCTCGTAAATAAGTCTCGAGGGCTAAGATCTTGGGAACCTAATTCTGAATACAACAGGTAGGACTGCGAGACACCCACGCCCCAGCGGCTGCAACCTCTTTGCTCACCAGTTCAATCAGAATTAGTTCGCCCACGTTCCTAGCTTCCTATGACTTAGACCATGAAAAGAGTTGGAAAGCGCTAAAATGACTTGCCACAAGCAAAGGATGTAATTTCGTTCATTTTTTGCACGAATTCACCACTTACAAAGCAATGTCAAAAGGAACAATATACTCCGATGACTGTTTACTCGGGGGCTTCCCCACAGCGTTATTTCGTTACAGTCTCGGCTCAGCTCTACCACAAGTACTACTACGATCGCCGCGCCATGCTCTCCATCGGCGACGTCGAGGGCATGTACACGGGCCAGTTCGTCCACTGCTGGCCGCCGTGCCACGCTCTCCATCGGCGACGTCGAGGGCATGTACACGGGCCAGCTCGTCTACTGCGGGCGCCGTGCCACGCTCTCCATCGGCGACATCTTCGCTGGACCCTCGAAGGCGCCACCATCTATGACGCCTCCGTCGGAGCGTCTGGGGACTACGCCATCATCCCCAGCCATAACCCTGACAACGGCGTATGGGCAGGAAACGCCTCCCGCCAAGGGAGGAGCGCAGCGAACGACGGCGCAGTCAACGACGTACGACGCCCACCGACGCCATTTCTCCTTCAGCAGCAGCGACTCCTCACCAAGGGCCACGCGCACCATCTCATCTATGTTGGATAACCTCCGGCTCGACATCACGCACCAGACTCACGAGCAAGGTTGTAAGTTCTCTATCTCCCTCTGGCATTACTCTTCCTCACTCAGGAACCACCGCGACGCACGGACGCGTTTGGCGGAAAGGAAGAAGAAGGAGAGATAGCGGCTCGGAGGCAGACGGGGAGGTGGGACGAGAGCTCCTCTCTCCCTCCCTATTTAAAGAGGAGGCGCAGTAACTAAGGAAAGGTGAAAGGTCGGACGAAAAACCCTCTCCCTTCCCCTTTTTTAATACGCAATCAATGCTGATTGATATCTGAGGGGACGCGCCAGAGGTGACGGGACGAACCCCGGTCTACGAGGCGTCCCTCTTTGATCGAACTGAAACACTGCCTGGGTATGGCCCGCCACTGACCCGCTCCGGACGCGGCGATTAAGGCACCCACATAGGCAGACAACTTTTTCGCCTCCCCATGCAGGACCACGGACGACCCGGCGACGGGACCTTTCAGATCTCCTGGGTCGGCCGTTCGGCCCAGAAGACACGACGAACGAACGACCAAAGAAAGATAAGCCTCTCAGCTTTCTCACTTCATGCGTTAAAATTTGTTCGCAAGATTCCGGCCCCGTCAAATAGCAGGGACGCGAGCATCACTCGGGGGCTGTCGAGGATGACTACCAATCTAGTCATCCTCTCCACCCGACCCCTCCGTACGCTTGAAACTAAGGGCGCGACATACAGGCACAAAGCTTTGAGTAAAACTGGACGAACTAGCAAACCCTACGCCCCGATCGCTACGGCGTTTCTATTCACCAGAAAAATCATGCTCAAACGTCTCTCGCGTCTCTAGTTTCGACGTCTGCCTTCCCAAAGAGGGGATCGGAGGGGTCCGCCTACAGAATCTCCCCCAAAGGAGAAGCTGTCAGGTTGCCCAAGTTAATCGAACAGCTCGGATCGTCACCGAGACACGAAAACAAAGAATAGCGATTCTTATGCAGGTTATTCCAACCTCGTCACAAACGTCAGGGCCCGAACCCATCTGGTAGGAGCTTTTCCGCCACTTATACCACCAAGGTAACGTCACCGCCTTTACTTTCAATTAAATCTTGCATTCAAAATATTTCATATGCAAAAAATTGCATCCCAACGATTCGTGTCGCACCACGAAACGGCTGTCGCCTCATTTCGATATAGGCAACCAAAGGCTGAGGTTCGAAGGTCGGCCCGCAAAGGGCTCGAGGCCGCCTCACGCCGAACAGAGCCAGGGAGAGATAACCGAGACGAGCCCCAGCGGCCCTGCCCGATCCCGCTCAGAAGCGAACCGGGACGTCCCGACCTTCTCTCGTTCGATTCTAACCTCGAGCCAAACCCACAGAATCTCCATCGAGGAGAGGCCATCGGGCCCCCTGAGCTTATCGAACGACTCAGGCATCTGCCGGGAGGCGGGTTAGGAAGTTGTGGAGTGCCACCAGAGGGCTCTGCCGACCCCATCAGCAGATGATGGACCCGGATTCCGCACGAACGTACCCGTTAGCGAGCTCGTTGAGCACGGTACTCAAGCCGTCGAGGCAAGTATCGTTCACTCAGCCCCTCCGATTGCGAAAACCGAGGACGGGGTAACACGCAAATAACGCCCGACCCCTATCAGACCCTGACAAGGCTCGGGGGCTCGGGCCAAACAATGCAGGGACAAAGGCCCCACCTTGTCGAGCCCATAAAATCCCCAGTGGGGATTTCTGTTGGAAGACAGGGCGGGGATTATTGCGATGACATCCATTGTCACCGAAACCACGATTCCGGTCTCCAGTAACACCCGACCCCAGCAGGTGCGGGGGTCGGACCTTACTCGGGGGCTGTTAAGGTACGGCTACCTCCTCAATCTCCTCGCATTATAATCAGCGGCATAATTCAGGGGAACATATTGGGAAGACCGTAAAATCGCAAAAAATCAAACAAAACGAAATTAAGACGCAAAAGCACGAAAAGCGTCCAGACTCGAAAAGTACCGACACTTGTTCACATATTACATATAAGCTGTTCTCAAAATTGTTCGATTAATTACTCCCGCGAAGGGAGAACCATTTCTTTCAGACTGTCTGCCAGGTTCTTCGCAAGGGGAGCGACCATCTGCTCCATTTCCTCCAGCTCTTCATCCTCGTAGGTGGACGGAAAGCCTTCGCTCATCACTTTCAGGTTTATTTCCTTCTCATAGTGGGCGTGGGCGACGGTGAAGGCCTGGGTAATCCCGGCGTGAAAGGCACTCTCCTCAAGCTGGCCCACCCGAGCCGTGATACCTCCGACACGAGCCGCGAGCGGGCTGGTCTCCACCGGCTCCGTCACATTCAGGGCGTTAAGGACCACCCCGACCGCAGCTTGTAGAAGGTCGTGTTCATCACTCTCAGCCTGAAGGGCTCTGCGCGTATAGGCAGCCTCTTTCTCCAGCTTGGTGGCGGCGTTCTCAGCACTCGACTTTCCTTTCACCGCGTCATCAAGCTCCGCCCGGAGAGAGCGGACCACCTCGATGTCCTCGTCCACCTTCTGCTGGAGGGCTGTGGCCCTACTCTCGGCCTTCCGCCGGAGGTCCCGCTCCATCTCCAGCTCCTTCAGGACTTCGCCGGCCTTCTCATTGGCCGCGGCATTCCTCTGCAGCAGCTCGTCTCGCTCTTTTTTGAGTCTGGCAATCTCCTCTCCATCCAGCTTAGACCTCGCCGACAGGTCCTCGAACATCCCGTGCGCCTCCTCCGCATCCTGACGCGCCTGGGCCTCCCGCTCCTGGACAGTAGCAAGCTGGGCGGCCAAGTCTGCTCGCAGCCGGGCCTCCTCGGAAAGGCGATCCCTCTCCGCCTTCTGTTCACGGAGGAATTGGGATTTATCCCGGCTACGAGCAACAAGAATCTGAGGAGGAAGAAGACTGATATCAGGAATACGAGAATACAAAAACACATGAAGAAAGAAGAAAGTCCAGAAAATACCTGAGTGGTAGGGATAACGATCTCACGGAGGGCTCCTCTGGCCTGGTCCAGGGCGTTCAGCATGGTCGAGATCCCGATGTCAAGACCCTCTCGCTCCATGCTCTCGGAATGATCATCGAGCGAGAAAAGAGCCGACGTCGGGTCCTGGGCATCCATCCACTGGAGCGGCGGCTCCCCCCGCGCAGGGGAGCGGCTTCCTCCCGACAAAGGGGCTGGTGGCGGCTCCCTCCGGACCCTGTGCGGCACCACCGCCGCACTCGAGGACCCTCCGGCTGGACCCTCCTCCGTCTGGGCCGCTTCGAGCGCCACGGGTGGATCCACATGGGCGCCTGGCGACGCGGATTGCACCACGCCCTCGGGTGCCACCACGACCGCGTCCGGCTGATCCTGGCTTGGCGCAGTCACGACCACCGTCACCAGCGGTATACGGTCCTCGGCCGGCTTTTCCACACCCGCCACGGAAGAGACCGCTCTTTCAGTAACCTCCGCGGGTGTGGGGGCCACCATGGACGCCATCGGTTCGGCCAACGCAGCCCCGACATCGGCACCACTCCTGCCCGAAACAGGGGTGGCTCCAGGCGACGCCGTCTGTCCCACTTGAAGGGCGAGACTCTTCTTGGGCGCCAGCCCCAGGGGGTGACCCGTCCGCAAGAACCTGCGCAAAGGTAATAACCATTAAATCAAAATAAAAATAGAAAAAGATGAAAACAGAGGAATCAACAGCTTACGTTGACGTTCTCGGCCGACGGAAGCGTTTTGGGGATGGATCCCCAGACCCCTGCCCTGACTCATCTGGGCGGGACCGTTTCATGCCTGCCCCCTGCTCCGGGGCAGGGGGGTTCATCTCGTCGGGCGCGGCCCCGGAGCCGCTCCTCTCCACCGTCTCGTCGGGCGCGGCACCGGAGCCGTCCCCCTCTATCGTCTCACGGGGTGCAGCACCGGAGCTGCTCCCCACCATCGTCGCCTCGGGGATGGCGGCAACGGGTTCGCCCTCCCCCATCCACCGGTCCTCGGCCGGCACGCCATGCGAAGCAGCGGACTCGTCGGCCTCCACTGACCTCATCGATCCACTTCCCTCCGCGTGGAAAGGGAAGGGCCCCTGCACGGGTGGGTGGCCACTTGTCAGCGTCTCCTCATCCTCCAGGACGCCCCAATCCACGTCGACGGCTACCTCGTCGTCGCCGTCATCATCATCATCGTCGTCGTCATCCTCACTGCTCACGTCCTCTCCCCGATCCCGTGCCTCCTGCTTCAGTCGTTTCGCCTTCTTCATCTCCTCCTTTGCCTTTTTGTCCCGCTCGGCCGCGAGCCGATTCGCCACCGCCACAGCCCTGTCCTTCGGCAGTGGAGCCGGGCTATCCTTGAAGACTAGCACCCTCGGCTAGCCCCAACATCACAAAAGCCAATATTAAAAAAGGGAGATTCAGGAGAAAGAAAAGAGTGCAGGGGAAGAGGGCTTACGAATTCGAAGAACCCAGGCTCCGGCCGCATTGGAGGATGCCCGGGCACCGGATACACGATGTCGAGGACCATGCCGGCAGAATCCTTCGTCGGCTCCGTCGCCTCCTTGACACGCTGCGCCACTTCCGAATAAGGGAGCGCCTCGTCAACGAGCACCGTCCCCTCGAACGATATCCCTGGCATCATCCGATGCAGGGGAAGCACACGCGCCATCAGTGGCGCCACCCTCCTCGCTGTGGTAAGCACCGATAATCCCCGACCCCTTTACACCCCGACCCTTCAGGGCATGAAGGGCGGAGAGAAGGTCGGAGATGTGCTTCTTGTCTTTAGTCTGGACGCCCCAGCCCCATGACGCCGGAGCATCCACAATAAGACGTCCGGTGTACTTCGGTAGGGGGGCACTCGCATCATCCCTAACATAAAACCATTGCGAATGCCATCCCTTGTTGGATGTGGCCAGACGCATGTACGGGTAGCCCTTCGATCGGGTATGGCGCAGGTGAATGCTGGCACACCCCATCGGTGCGTCTACTTCTTTCCCCCCAATCTTCCTCCTCGACAGACTAACTCTAAAGAAATGCCGCCACAGATCAAAATGGGGATCGATCCCCAGAAAACCCTCACACAGGGCAACAAACGCTGCCATATGCTGTATCCCATTGGGAGTTAGATGCTGCAGCTCTACCTCATAGTAATCTAATAGCCCCCGAAGGAATCTATGCGCGGGTACCCCGAATCCCCGCTCATGGAAGAGGGCAAAAGAGACGACATACCCTTCAGGCGGCACCGGCTCACCCTCGTCGCCAGGAAGCAACCACTCCTGGACGGCGGATTGTGGGCGGAGAAGGCCACGGCGAACGAGGCCCTCCAGACGCCGGGAAGAGATGCTTGATCTGCCCCACAACTCCATTGAGGCAGCAGGGGGGAAGGGCAGGCGCGAGCTTAATGACGGCTGGAACACGAACGCAAGCCAGTCGACGGTGGCGATGCAGGCGTGAGGAGCTAGGAAGATTGGCGGCGGATGTCTCAGAACGCAAAGGAAGGGGAGCGAAATACGGAACCCTGGGGGCGAACCCCGCAGTTTTATAGGGGGCGACGGACACGAGAAGGGCAACCGTCCGCCTCGATCTCCGGGCCTGCCACGCGCGCCACCGCGTCACGTCGCGGGACACGCGCCCGCAATCCCTATCCTCTCACCCCGAAAATCTCGGCGGACGGTTCGCCTTCCCCAAGCGAATCCGGACTCACTGCCCACCAGGGAAGCACAAGCCACAAAGGCCCGTTTCTTTTCTCTTTGGCCCACCTAGGGCCCAGCAACTCGCCGGCCAGCCCAACTGAGAGGGAATCCACGAACGATCCGCCATCAGGGGCAGAAGCACCAGTTAAGACAGCCCCGAGTCCCCCGAGTCAGTCCCCAGCAAATAGGACGCCACGACCCACTCGAAAAAACACCCAGTTGATGAAAAACTAAGTCCTTCAGCCTTACCCGCGAAGGGACCGATACAACCCCCCAGGCGACTCTACTCGAGTCACCCGGGGGCTCGGGGGCTACACCCATCGGGTGCGCTCGCGCGCACCCTCCGGCAATTTGGCTTCGGCGAAATCAAAAAACACCCTCCAGGCGGTTCTGCCCGAATCACCTAGAGTCTCGGGGGCTACTGTCGGGGACCTAATACCGGGGTACCCCAGAAGGTGGAACCGATAACCACCAAACGTAAAAAACTTCTGGACGCATAAGGGCGCCATGTCATCCTTTGTTCGAATGACAGGAGTTCGGTTCCGCCTCGCCCGACACCCTTGGGACGGGCTCGGTCTCGCCCGAGGACCGAGGGATAAACTCCGTCTCGCCCGACGCCTTGAGGACGGGCTCGGTCTCGCCCGAGGGCTGAGGGATGAGTTCCGTCTCGCCCGATCCCGGAGGGATAGGGTTAGTCTCGCCTAAGAGATAGGGACTGGCCTCCGTCTCATCCGACGGCCCAGAACGAGCCTCGCCCTGATCGATATCTATCCCTCATAATGATGGGTACAGGACGAGACAAGACGTTCGGGTCAACCATGGCTCCAACGACCATACCCTGCACCCTGACAGGAAAAGAACTGCCAGGGAACGATAGGACTGACGCTTTAGACCCTTCCGGGCGCCGCAGAGCCCAAAAGGTATTACAGGCGCGTGCACCTCACTCTGTAGAGTTGTAGGCGCCGCCTTCAGCTCTGGGACGCGGGACCCAACGAAGATATACGACAATCGCTACACTCCAAGAACGGATTTGCTATCTCCATGAACGACGGATACTCCATCACCGCGCTGTGGACCCGAGGAAGCAGAGGGGGTCCTCTTCCCGACCCCTCAGGTCCTCCAAGTCAGAGAGCCTTGGCCACGACGCTGCACCGGACCCCGACCCCGAATCCTCCCAACAGGAATCATGGGAACCAGAAGGCGTGTGGAGCAAGGCTGGGGGGAGGCCCCTAAGTCAAAACCACTGTACTACAGCCCATACCCTGGGGGCAGCATGCTGTGACTGATCTGACATCCTATAGAGATATTGACGACATCTTAAGCACTTATCTTCCTTCGCACTCATGAGAAGGGAGGACCTGACCAGGTAGACATGAGCCATAAGGTAAGTAGAGTACGCATCCTGGAGCTCTCACCGTTGTAAAGCCAGCCCCTTCATCTATAAAAGGGGAGGCATATCCTCCACCAAAGAAGGGGGACGGGAAAAAATAGGACTGAACAATAGAACACATTCACACACATTCAAGCAGCTACGAAGCCCTTGACCACCTTTCAATCCTTCGATCAGAGACTTGGGACCAGTCCCTCTCTCGGCAGTTTGTATTCCTTACTACAGATCGTTACGGTGCTAATAACACAAGCAGCAACAAACTGGACGTAGGGACGTTCCGCCCGAACCAGTATAAATCCTGTGTCCTTTAGCGCACCATCCGAGCCTAACGCTCATTACTATAAATTTACTTGCCGGTGCTTGTACGAAACACCGACAGTGCTGGTGAGCAAAATTACTGTAGCTGTCTGGGCGTGGGCTTTTTGTGGTCTTACCAAACTGTTCCCTCAAACCTTGCCACCAGTCTTGATGCGAAGAGGAGGTCTAATGTAGTGTTTTTTTAAAAAAAAGAAAGGAGGTACCCATACCTTTATCAGCCCCCGAGTGAGATCCAACCCCTTGCGGTTGTTGGGGTCGGATGTTACTAGAGACCAGAGCGAGGGAGGCGAACTTGCATTTGTATTTACTTATACCCCTTGCCTAGGACTTTGATGATCGCTGCATGACCGTGCGTTATGAGCTCGCTAATGGGGATGTTCAGATGGAATCCGATCCTGTTTGCTTTGTGGCAGGGTCAGCGAAGTCCTCGGGTGGCGTTCCATTACTCCTTGGCCCGCCTTCCAATAGATTCCCCCTCAATGGGGTTTCTATGGGCTTAGCTAGAGGCTAGATTGAATAAGAAGGTTGAGATGACCCTACTCGCCTTAATGCAGGTCGAGCAAAGGTCGTTGAGGCACATCTGTGTTTTCTCCTCTAGCTCTTGTTTGACGCGAGGCGGCCCCGGACCCTTAACTGGTCAGCCTTTGAACCTCAGTCTCTTGATCTTGGATCGAGTGGCTTGAGCCCCCGATCCCTTTAGGGTCTGTTAGGGGTCGGCCGTGTTTTTGTGCGCTACCCCATCCTCAGTTTCCGTGACCGAAGGGGCTGAGTTAACGACACTTGCCTCGATGGCTTGAGTGTCGCGCTCAATGAGCTCGCTAACGGGTATGTTCGTGTGGAATCCGGATCCATCATTCACTGACGGGGTCGGCAAAGCCCTCATGTGGCATTCCACTACTTCTTAACCCACCTCCCGGTAGATGCCTGAGCCATTTGCTGAGCTCAGGTGGCCCATTGGCCTCTCCTCGACGGAGATTCTGTCGGTCTGGCTTGAGGTTAGAATCGAATGAGAAAGGTTGTGATGTCCCTGTCCGCTTCTGAACGGGGTCGGGCGAGGCCGCTGGGGCTCATTTCAGTTTTTCTCCTCTAGCTCTATTTGACACGAGGCGGCCTCGAGCCCTTTGCAGGCCAGCCTTCGAACCCTAGTCCGGCGTCGCTCATATTGAATGAGGCGGCTGCCGCTTCGTGACGTGACACGAAGCGTTGAGATGCAAGGATTTGCATATGCAATGTTTGGATGTATGGATTTAGCATATAGTTTAATCAAAATGAAAGCGGGGGTCAGTAACATTACCTTGGTGGTATGAGCCGTGGGAAGCTCCTACCGGACATGTCCGTGCAAGGTTCGGGTCTGACGTTTGCGACGAGGCTTGCGTAACCTGCATAAGTATCGCTATTTTTGTTTTCGTCTCTTGGCGGCGATCCAAGCCGCTCGATTGATTTTTAAGCGATCTGTTAGCTTCCCCCTGAAAGGGGGCTCTGTAGGTGGACCCCTCCAAACTCCTTTTGGGAAGGTGGGAGCTAAGGCTAGTAATGTGAGGAACTGTGAATGCGATTATGCTGGTGAACAAAAAACATTATAGCCGTCGGGGCGTAGGGTCTGGTGGTTCGTCCAGTTGTATTCATCGTTTTATTCCCACATGCCATGCTTCTGGTTTCTCAAACGTAAGGAGGGGTCAGGCTAATAGGGTTTTTAAACAAATAGGCACCCTCGGCAGGCCCCGAACGATGTCCGTGCCCCTACCGTTGCTGGGGTCGGAGGCTCGGAAAAGAATTTAACACTCAAAGTAAGTAAATAGGGGTGCTTATCTTTCAATTGGTCGTTCGTTCATTGTTTTGCCTAGGCTGCTCGATCGACCCAGGAGGCCCGTTGGGCTCCCCTGGAGGGGGGTTCTATTGTTGGGTTGTTCCATGGTCCTGCCTAGGGAAGCGGAGAGTTGCCTGTAGGTGAGCATGCCCCAGTTCTCGTGCTCAGGGCGCATTAGTGGCAGGGCATGCCCGGGTGATGTTCTGACTTACCAGGCGGCGTCCCATCGACCAGAGCGCATCCCGTCATTTTTGGCACATCCCCTCAGATTTCTGTTAGCGTTGATTTCGCATTTGTATTGAATAGGGGAAGGCAGAGAGTTTTTCATCCAAACCTTTTGTCTTTCGTTAGCTGCTAAGCCTCCTCTTTAAATAGGGGGGAAGAGTTCTTGCCACACCTCCCCACCAGCCTCTGAGCTACCACCTCTTCTCCTTCCTTTTCACCAAATGCATCGGTTCCTAAGTAAGAGAGGGTAATGCCAGGGAGAGAAGAACTCATAGATCCGCTCATGAATCTGGAGCGCAATGTCGAGTTAGAGGTCATCCAACGTGGATGAGATGGCGCGGTTCACCTATGCTGAGGAGGGGTCATCGCTGCTGAAGGAGGAAAGGCGCCGGAGGGTGCTGAGCGTTGTCAATTTTGCCATCATTGGTTGCGACCTTCCTTTAGTGGGGGGCGCTTCCTCCCCCGACACCATTGTCAGGGTTGTAGCCAATGATGATGGCGTAGTCCCTAGGTGTCCTGGCAGAGGCGCCGTTGTCGGAGTCACGACTGATGATGATGGCATAGTCCCTAGGCGTCCCGATGGAGGCGTTGTTGTCGGAGTCACGGTTGATGATGATGGCGTAGTCCCTGGGCGTCCCGGCGGAGGGACACCGCAGTCGCCGGCGTGGTGCTCGTCGTTGTAGATGACGGCACCTTCAAGGATCCCGCAAAGCGATAGGACATCGCCTATGGGGAGCAGTGTGCGGCGGCCACAGTAGATGAACTGGGCCGTGTACGTGCCTGGACGCTGCCAATGGAGAGCATGGCGCGGTGGCCATAGTAGTACTTGTAGCAAAGCTATGTAGGAGCTATAATTGAATAAGTTTGTGGGGGAGCCCCTGAATGAATAGTCCTTTTTGTAAAGAAATCACTTCATAAGTGGTGAATTTGTGCGAAAATGAACAAATTTTCATCTTTTGTTATAGCAAACAGTTTTTCCAGCTTCCTCTTTTTGTAGAAGAGGTTTCGATGCCCTCCGACCCATCCCATGGCTCAAGTTGCAAAAAACTAGGAGTACGGGTGAATTAGTTCTGATTACACTGGTGAGCAAAGAGGTCATAGCCGCTGGAGCATGGGTCTCCCGTAGTCCTACCAGTTGTACTCAGAATTTGTTCCTGAAATCTTAGTCCTTAGGACTTGTTATGAGAAGAAACAGAAAACTTAGAGAAAGTTTGCAAAGGTAACACAGGAAGTGTTTGCGGGATAAACGTACTTGTATTATTTGTATCAGCCCCTGAGTGAGGTCCGGCCCCTCGCAATTTGCAGGGGTCGGATGTCACTAAAGATCGGGGATTTGTAAAGACAAAAACTGATAAGAAAAAGCATGTGTTTATTTAAGGGTAAAAATGACATAGCTGCTCAATGTTCCAGGCGTTGGTGAAGACCTCGTCGTTGATGGTTTTCAACTTGTAGGCGCCTGGGCAGAGTACTTCCGCAATGACATACAGCCCCTCCCAGGGCTAGGATAGTTTGTGGCGGTTCTTGTTGCTCTGCATGAGGCAGAGGACAAGGTCCCCAACATTGAAGGCTCGGTCCCACACACGTCGGCTATGGTACCATCGCAACGCCTGCTGGTACTTGGCCAAACGGAGGAGGGCGATGTCGCGGGCTTCATCTAGCTAGTCCATGGTGTCTTGGTGGGATGCCTCAGCCCCCTGTTCGTCGTATGCTCTGATTCTTGGTGCCCCATAGTCAAGGTCCGTTGGGAGAACGGCCTCAGAACCGTAGAGCATGAAGAAAGGTGTGCAGCCGGTGGCCCGGCTGGGAGTTGTCCTTAGGCTCTAGAGCACCGCCAGGAGCTCGGCGAGATAGCGCACGCCAAACTTGTTCAACCAGTTGAAGATCCTAGGCTTGAGGCCCTGTAGGAGCATGCCGTTTGCGCGCTCGACCTGCCCACTCGTCTAGGGGTGCACGACAGCCGCCCAATCGATTCGGATGTGTTGTTCATTATAGAATCGAATGAATTTCCTACCGATGAACTGCGTGCCATTGTCTATGATGATGGAGTTTGGTACTCCAAAGTGGTGGATGATATCGAGGAAGAACAGCATAGCTTGCTCAGATTTGATCATGGAGATCGGTCGAGCTTCGATCCATTTTGTAAACTTGTCTATGGTGACAAGTAGGTGGGTGAAGCCCTCGGGTGCTTTTTTGAGTGGCCCAACTAGGTCGAGCCCCCAAACCGCGAAGGGCCATGTGATGGGGATCATCTGGAGCGCCTAGGCTAGGAGGTGAGTCTGTCGAGCCTAGTACTGACACCCTTCGTAGGTGCGTACAATTTGCTCGGCGTCGGCTACTGCGGTAGGCTAGTAGAAGCCCTATCGGAATGCGTTTCCAACCAAGGTCCTCGGCGCGGCATGGTGACCGTAGACCCCATTGTGGATGTCACTCAGCAGAAGTCTTCCCTATTCGCTGGGGATGCAGAGCTATAGGATCCTGATGTGGCTCCATTTGTAGAGTTTGCCTTCTACAAGAATGAAGGACTTGGCACAGCGTGTGAGCTGTCGGGCTTCCATCTTGTCTGCCGGTAGTGTGTCGCAGAGAAGGTAGTCGAGGTAAAGCATTCTCTAGTCATTGAGAGGGTCGGGCTCTGCTGCTAGATCCTCTTCAAGCTCCATGACCTCAGGGTCGGGCGGAGCAGTCGGCGGATCGGCCCCCAGGGCCGGATCAGATGGGCCATCGTCGGCCCGTTCTGACCCCTCGTAGCGCATCGAGGGCTTGTGTTGATTGCTGGTAAAGACACCCGTCAGCACTGGCTCTCGGCCGGATGCTGCTTTCGCGAGCACATCGGCTGCTTCATTGTGGCACCTTGGGATGTGATTGAGTTCGAGGCTATCGAATCTATCCTCTAGCCATCGGACTTCTTGGTAGTATGCTGCCATCTTGGTGTCATGGTAGCTTGACTCCTTCATGACCTGGTCGACAACTAGCTCAGAGTCGCCCCTGATGTTGAGGCGTTGGATGCCCAGCTCGATGGCGATTCATAGGCCATTGATGAGCGCTTCATATTCGGCGATATTATTTGATGAGGGGAAATGGAGCCGAACCATGTACCTCATGCAGACCCCGAGGGGTGATACGAAGACTAGTCCCACGCTGGCACCCTTTTTCATCAGTGATCCATTGAAGTACATTGTCTAGTACTCTTGATCGATGACTGCTGGTGGCATCTGGACCTCGGTTCACTCCATGATGAAGTCCACCAGCACCTGGGATTTGATCGCCGTTCGGGGGGGGCATAAGTAATGCCTTGATCCATCAGCTCGAGTGCCCACTTTGTGGTCCTTCCTGTGGCATCCTAGCTATGGATGACCTCACTGAGGGGGAACGACGTCACGACTATCATAGGGTGTGACTTGAAGTAGTGGCGTAGCTTCCTCTTGGTGATGAGGATGGTGTAGAGGAGTTTCTAGATTTGGGAGTAGCGGGTTTTGGAGTCGGATAGTACCTCGCTGATGAAATATACAGGGCGCTGCACCTTGAAGGCGTGCCCCTCTTCTTCCCGCTCTACTACTAAGGCGGCGCTGACCACTTGCGTGGTGGCCGCTATGTGTAGCAGGAGGGATTCTCTATTGCCTAGAGGAACTAGGACCAGGGGTTTTGTTAGAAGTAGCTTGACCATGTCAAGCGCCTCCTAGGCCTCGGCTGTCCACTCGAAGCGGTCGACTTTCTTCAGGAGTCGATAAAGGGGGAGTCCTCATTCGCCGAGGCGCAAAATGAATTGACTGAGGGTGGCGAGGCACCCTGTGATCCGTTGAACCCCCTTTATGTTCTGGATCGGGCCTATCCTTGTGATGGCTGAGATTTTCTCTAGGTTGGCTTCGATGCCATGCTCGAAGACAATGAAGCCGAGCAGCATGCCCCTCGGGACCCTGAAAACACACTTTTTGGGATTGAGTTTGATGCCATTTGCCTAGAGTTTCACAAAGGTTCGTTCAAGGTCGGTGATAAGGTGGTCAGCCCATTTGGACTTAACTACGATGTCATCGACGTAGGCCTCAAGGGTCCGCCCGATGAGGTCCCCAAAGTAGTTGAGCATACAGCGCTGGTAAGTTGCCCTAGCGTTTTTCAGACCGAACAGCATTGAAATGTAGCAGAACGATCCGAATGGGGTGATAAAAGACATCACGAGCTGGTTGGACTCTTTCATCACGATCTAGTGGTAGCCGGAGTATGCGTCCAGGAAGCAGAGGGTTTCGCACCCTGAGGTAGAATTGACTATTTGGTCTATGCGTGGCAAAGGAAATGGGTCCTTTGGGCATGCCTTGTTGAGGCCCATGTAGTCGACACACATCCTCTATTTCCCGCTCTTCTTTCACACAAGAATGGGATTTGCTAACCACTCTGAGTGGTGTACTTCCCTGATGAACCTAGTAGCCAATAGTTTTGCTATCTCTTCACCGATGGCCCTACGCTTTTCCTTGTCGAAGCGGTGCAGGCGTTGCTTCACCAGCTTGGAGCCTAGGTGGATTTTCAAGGTATGCTCTGTAACACCTCGGGTGTTAGCCTTGCATAACTTGACTTGCATAACATGGGCATGAGCATCAAGCATTCATAAATCATCATTTACAATTGAAACATCTGATCGAAACATATGAAACATTGCTTGTTATTTCATGTTCCTTGTAACATATGCATATGATCATGTGCAAATAAATGCTAGTGTGTAATGTTGGTCACTATAACACCTTAGCTACACTTAGATTAACAAAAGGAACCTTGTTCATGAAGGCCACATTTCATGATCAAGCACTTAAGCGATATTTCATGTGTTGACCTGAATAGCTATATGAGTGACTACTACATGAAATGCTTAAATGACCTTGCAAATTGTTTTAACATGCTTAGAGTATCATTAGGAACAACTTTGGTATTTAGTGCTAAGGCTAGTTTGGTCATTTAGCCATGGTTTGAGTATGTATCATGTTTTCAAAGTGACATGTTTGACTAAAGTTGAACTAGGTGTTAGGGACCTTGCATGGAGGAGTTCACTAAAGCAAAGTTGTAGTGTTTGGCATAAGGAACAACTTTGATTTTTGGGTCTTTGACTGATTCTGCTCCTAACATGTGTGAATTTGAGTTTCAAAAATCAGAGAAATCATAATTTCTACACTTAGCAAATTTTTGCTAAGTCGTGAACACAGTCAGCCTGACAAGCCGACTTTGAGCATGATTTTACTCGGTTTAGGTTGCGAATTAGAGTATGCTGCCTTAACAAGAGTTGGAGATGGTACATGGTTCTACAACTTCTATTCATTACGTTTGCACGAAGGAGCCACGGTTTAGCCGGTAAATCAACGAGAAAACACGCTGTCAGGCTCGGCCATCGCGCGACTGACGAACTGAATCGCGAATGAACATGGCCGACCGGTTTCAGGCTTTGCACGCCGCGTGTCCCCGGCGGCGGCCGCGCGTCGCCAGCGCCCTGACCGCGCTGGCCACGCCACGCCTGGGCGCGGCCTTAACCCCGCCAGCGTCCGCCCGAGTCGCCCCGCGCTTCATTTCCCATTTTCTGCTCCGTCTTCCTCGCCGCAGCGATAGCCGAGCTCGGCCCGCACCTTCGCCGTCGCCATAGCCGTCACCAGCTCGTCCTCGCTGCTCCTTCGCCACCGCAATAGCCCCACCGTCTCCCCAGCACCCAGTAGCTTCTTCCCGTGCCCGCCATTCGCGTTCGATAAGCGTCAGCGCCGTGCAAAGGCTCGCCGGAGTTCCGCCGTGAGCCCCGTCGTCGTGGCCACGCCGCCACAGCCCTCCTCCCGCTCCGTTAGCTAGCGCGCTAGGTCCGCCGTAGTACCCTGGTGCTCGTCCGAGCCTTAGATCGAGCCACCGAGGTCGTCACCGGCGTTTTGCCGTGGTCCAGCTCCGCCGCCCCACCATGGCCGCCGCCGTAGCCGCTAGCTCCGATGAGAAGGCCACCCAAGTAGCTCAATCGATGCGCGAAGTCGAGTAGATCATAGTGTGATGATGTCACCGCCGGCGAACTCACCGTCGTCGAGTTCTCGCCGCGCCGTGACGTAGCAGCGCCGCTGCTCTGCTCTGTGTCGATGACGTGTGGGGTCCCCTGACCAGCGGGTCCCACCTGTCAACGACAGCAGTAGAGAGGGCTAATTCATTTTGAATCCAGTTTTTGATTTGTTTTGTTATTTTTGTATCTTCAGTTTGGTAGCTCCAAAAAATTGTGAAATAAATATGATTGTGTTGCATAGGAAGTGTAGTATTTAGGAAAAATATGTTCTTAGCTTCAACAGTAGAAATTTCTGGAGATTTAAATAGGGATTTCAAATGTGCTTTTGAATGCATTCAAATTTGTTTATTTTATATCTAGAGTTCCTGTGCTCCAAAAATTATGAAATTTTTGTGGTAGGCTATTCTTGTTATACATGAGCTTGGATAAAAATTTGAGGACCAGTGCATGTGTAGATCTATAGTTATAGATTTTTCTTTTATAAATAGTTAATCCTTGCATGAATTTTTATAAATTAATTATGAGTCCAAAATTCATGAAATTTGTTGGAGGTGATACTAGTACCATATGGATGTTAAGAAAAATAAGAAATCTGTTGCTTGACACTTTTCAATAGGATTTTCCATTTATGATATTTCAAGCCTTGCTTCCTTATCATTTTTGTATAGGATGTTCTGCTTAGCAAAATGACATGAAATTTTTATAGTAGTCCTTTGACAGCATTAGTAAGGCTCTGTAAATTTTTGAGAATTTATTAAGCACATCTGATATATATTTATTATTTAACCTAGATATCTAAATAAAATGATAAAGGCAATTTAATAAATAGTTTGGGCTTTGCCATTATATTATCTTAACTATGTTTGGTATGCTTAAACTGTTGGTAGGTTCTAGGTTGTCAATTTGTGGATGATTACATAAAGTAGAGGTGCTATTACTTTATATTGCATGTTAAATCATTTCCGGACTGATTCTAGAGTATGAGGAGTTACATGTTGAAACTGATGTAGACTGTAAAAATGGTTAATAACAAAGTTGTAGAGAATTTGATAAGCTTTCCAGAAAGTCCAGGATCACTATTTTTGGATTTGTAAAACTCCAGTTATAAGTGAAACAAGTAGCTACTGTATGGCATAGTCGATGCATTGCAAAAGTAGTTAAGTAGTAATCGAGAAGAGATATGCACCTACTCAACAACGTGATGCACTTGTTAACATATATGCATTCGTAATACTTATACCATACTCATGCATCTAGGATCGGAGGAAGAGATCACGTTGCTGGAATTCGAAGAAGCAGAGGGAGGGAACCCGCAGGAGGATCCGCAAGCCGCAGCTCCCGAAGGCGTGGAGCAGAACCCTGAAGAGCTTCCGGAGTGCCCTGACCACCGTCCTACTTCCTTTCTACGAGGCAAGCCCCGGAGCATTATAAGTCTCCCAGTAATTTACAAATGTTTAATTACGTACTTATGATTGATGCATTAGGTTATAAGAGTTGAATGAAACCACTTGATGCATGTACATTCCTTGTCCAGAAATTACACCTTTAACCGGTATAGGTCCAGGATCGAATATATGCTTAGCCATGCTTAGACCGGTAGAAGTCGGGTGATTTCCTGTCACCTGCGAGATATAGGTGGATACCGGAGCACGATTGGTCATAATCGTCATTGTGGAAAAGAACCATGGTTAATGTAAATGGAGACCGGGCGGGATACCGATAGAAAAGCAACAAGGCATGGAGGTCTTGGGTGTGGATCTATCCCCGTCTGTGTCGATCAAGGACCATACCGTTGTTGGAACTTCTGACAAGATTGAACGCATGCCTCTCACTTAGCTGGCCGGATAACTCGTTCCGACCGCGAAGCCGAGTAATTCAACTCAGGCCGGGAATCGTTCTGTTGTGCGCTCCTTCCGGGGAACGATCAGACTGAGCCCAAGGGTAGGCTTGGCCTGAGCATCCTGGCATCTGGTGTTCCAGATTGTGCGGCGCGGTACGGACCCGCGAAATGTGTACCTGAGTTGTACCAAAGGTGACCTAAGACTATCGTGGCTGGTAGATCTGGGTTTGTGTTAGGAATAAATTCCCAGCTGGTAGAAATCGATTCGAATCGCCGTCTCTCCCGGATAGTGAGAAACTTGGCTAGCTCCAACATCGTAGTAACTGTGTTATGAAACATGATGGTTCAGATGAATATGGAATTACAATACCTGCTATGGTTACTATTGGATGCTTCTAAATGATATACCACATGTTTGGCATAGGATAGTTGCTAATCTAGAAATGGTTAGTTGTAATTAACTTGATAAAGGAATCATAATTGTACAACGGGTAATTGCTTTTTTCGCAAAATGTTGTCAAGTTCCGTCCACTTCTACAGCCTTGCATGATCCTTGGAGTCATTTTATTTCTGGTTCATGACGGGTAAGTCTAGCTGAGTACCTTCTCGTACTCAGGGTTTATTTTCCCATTGTTGCAGATGGCACTGTGTATCATGGTTATTGCAAGAGTTGCTTCTATCCCGCTGTGGATGAGGAGTAAGCCTTGGGCAGGCTTCCTTAGTAATTCCTATCCTTGCTTTTGTGGATCGTGATCTGGTTTGGCACTGTATCAAACTATGTTGGAAACTTTATCTTTGAACTTATTTGCTTCCGCTTAATTTATCAAACTCGGTTTGTAATAACTTTTATTCGTACTCTGATGATGAAAAGTATCTGTGAACTTTATGTCATATGTGGCATGTATGTTGAATCCTGTACGATCTTGGTTGTTGTAAATCGTTTATCGAGACCCGTCGTGGTACTCGACGGACTACCGGGTTTATATGGGTTCAAGTATGACAGTGCAACCGCTTGCGGATTGCCATTATACTTGTATTCTTATAAATTGGTCGGTTCTGCGACATGCTCGGCGATCTCCCTTGGGATGCCTGGCATATCTAAGGGTTTCCACACAAATATGTTTTTGTTATCATAGAGGAAGTCGACGAGCGCACTTTCCTATTTGGAGGAGAGCACAGTACCAATGCGTACCTTCTTAACCTCGGAGATGCTGGGGTCCACGAGGAACTCCTTGGAGCCCTCTGCTGATTCAAACGACTCGATAGATTTCTTCATGTCGGGCGCTTCTTTGGCGACCTCCCCCCTGAGGGTGGTGAGATCTTCGGAGGCGACAACTGCTGTGGCATGGCCGCAGCATTCGACTTCGCACTCGTAAGCGCGGTGAAAGGAGGTGCCAACGGTGATGACCCCATGGGGACCCGACATCTTCAACTTGAGGTATGTATAGTTAGGGACGGCCATGAACTTCACATAGCATGGATGTCCTAGGATGGCGTGGAAAGTTTTGAGGAACCCTACCACATCGAAGGTGAGGGTCTCAGTCCTGTAATTGGACTGATCCCCAAAAGTGATGGGCAGATCGATCTGTGCTAGTGGTATGGCCTGTTTACCAGGCATGACACCATAGAAAGGTGCTCGGATGGGGTGGAGGTTCGTTCGGTCGATGCCCATCTCATCGAGCGTCTTGGCATACATGATGTTGAGGCTACTGCCTTCGTCCATCAGTACTTTCATGAGTCGCTTTGGGCCGACGATCGGATCGACAACAAGCGGGTACCTTCTCGGGTGTGGGACGGCATCTAGATGGTCAGTCCAATCGAAGGTTATGGTGGATTCCGACCACCGGAGGAAGGCAGACGTGGCCGGTCCAGCCGTATAGACCTCGAGGCACGTGACCTTCTAGCGGCGTTTGGAGTCATAGGCCGCTGATCCTCCGAAGATCATGAGGGCGCCATTTGGCATTGGGAAGGCATCATCCTTCTCCTTGGCATCGTCTATGGTGGGGGCAGGTTCCTTCCCCTGCTCCCCTTTGTTGAGGCCTCCGGACAAGTATTTGCACATGAGGCAACAATCCTTATATAGATGCTTGACTAGGAAAGCATGGTTTGGGCATGGCCCCTAGAGCATTTTCTCAAAGTGGCTCGGAGTGCCCTCCGTGGGCTTCTGGCCACCCTTGCGGTCGGCAGCAGCCACGAGTGAGTTGTCATGCCATTGCTTCTTATTCTTTCTTTTGGCGGGACGATTGGAGGCGCCTTCGCTGGCGTCCTTGTCCCACCTCGCCTTGTCGTCGGAACGGTCGAAGATGGCTCCGACCGCCTCCTCTCTTGAGGCGTGGCTGGTGGCGATGTCCAGGAGTTCCATGGTGGTTCGTGGGCCCCTATGCCCCAGCTTGTGAACCAAACACTTGCAGGTTGTCCTGGATAGGAAGGCTCCTATCATGTCGGCATCGGCGACGTTAGGGAGCTCGTTGCACTGCCAGGAGAAGCACTGGATGTACCCGTGGAGGGTTTTATTGGCCTTCTGGCGGCAGTTCTTGAGGTCCCATGGGTTTCTAGGGCATTTGTACGTGCCCTGGAAGTTCTCCACAAAGATCTCCATTAGATCCGCCCAACTTTGAATGGCGTTGGACGGTAGGTGCTCCAACCACGCTCGTGCCGAATCGGCCAAGAATAGCGGGAGATTGCAAATAATGAAATCATCATCACTCGCACCACCGACTTGACAGGCAAGCCGATAGTCTTCGAGCCAAAGCCTGAGATTTATTTCCCTAGGATATTTAGGGATATTGGTAGGTGGTCAGTACCTTGGTGGGAAAGCAGCGTTGAGGATGTGTCGGTCGAAGGCCTGAGGGCCTAGTAGGCCGGGGCTTGGGCTCTGGTCCTCACCACTATCATAGTGTCTGCCGTGTTGAGGATGATAGCCGTGGTGGGCTCCTTCCCTTGCATCATCGTGGGTGCCCCTACGGGCGTCGATGGTGCTGCGCATGTCACGGTTGTGGCCGAGACATTGATGTATCGGGACAACGGTGTGTTGCCTGCCGCCTGGCAGTGTCTGGTGAACAGACACGTCCTTGGCAGGGCACACCGAGGGTGTGCGCTAGCTAGCATCGGGCTCGTGTTGCTGAGACAATGAGCTTTCCGCCTGCTGCACCGCCGCACGCTCGAGCAACATGCGAATTTCTCGGTGAGCTCGGTGATCCTTGGATGTCGCGGCCTCTAGGAGGCTGTGAAGCAAGGCCGTCACTACGACGATGTTCTAGATCGCCCGAGCAAAGTGAGGGAGGGTCCCATTGTCAGTGAGGATCCTCTAGTGTACAGTGTGGGTCGTGGCATGCGCGCGCCCACCGTCTTGATGGCGTTTGATCTCACGATTGATGTCCGCATACTCCCGCACGAGCCCTTGTCCGGCCTCATCGATCTCTAGCTTCTGGGCTCTCAGCTGCTCCATCCTCAAGCAAGATAGGGCCGCTGTCTCCCCTTTGGACCTGCCGTCAGGGTTGCTTGTTGGGGTAGCCTCTTCCCCGAAGACGCTTTCAACATGCCCCTCGGGGGTTTGCGCCATGAAGCATTCCTGAGAAGAGTGATGGCTCCCCCTGCTGGAGTCAGAGCTGGAGGACGATCCTGGCTCCTTCGTGAGGAGCTTGTGGAGAGTCTCCATGTCGTGTTCAATTGCCCCCACGAACTCGCTGTCCGTGGGTGGCTGAACCATGCGTAGTGCCAAAAGGTGGCCAGCGGTCACCGCTGGTGTTGCGGAAACCGAATAGAAACACTATTGGGGCACTCCGCATGTGGCATTCCTGGAGAGAGGGTGATGCAGCGTGGGGCCTCCCTAGATGACTAGGGTCCAAGGGAGACACTGGGCTAGCCCTCAAGCCTCCGGTGGCTGAAGTTGATGGAAGGGAGAGACTGGACGGCCGCGTGGGCTAGCGCCAGCTCTCCTCCCAGTGTGATGATGAAATCCATGTCACCGAAACTGCACGTGTGTGCCCGGGACACAGCTGATTGCATGGTTAGCCATCTGAGGCCTGATTTGGAATGCGCAAAGGCCCCTACCTGGCGCGCCAACTATCGGTGTTTTCGAACAAGCACCGGCAAGTAAATTTATATTGATGCACGTTAGGCCCGGATGGTGCGCTAAAGGACACAAGATTTATACTAGTTCGGGCTTAATGTCCCTACATCCAGTCTATTGCTGCTCATGTTATTAGCACCGAAAATGGTTCATAGTAGGAGGTACAAACTGGTCGAGAGAGGGACTGGTCCCAAGTCTCTGATGAAAGGGTCGAAAGGATGCCAAGAGCCTGGTAGCAGCTTGACTGTGTGTGATGTGTGTTGTGTTGTCCGTCAAAAGTCGGTCCCTTTGTTGGAGGAAGCACATCCCCTTTTATAGATGAAGGGGACCGCTTTACAAGTGAGAGGAAAAGGGTGCGTATGCTACCGAGCCTTGTTGTTCACATCTACCAAGCCTTGTTGTCCATTCCAACGGGTACCAGATAATGGTAAGCGCCTACAATACTAGTCGATGCCACTGTAGAATGTTAGGATGGCTATAGAGTACTACTCCGCGCAGGGTATGGACTCTGGTATAGTGGTTTTGACTTATGAGCCTTGCCTAGCCTTGCTCCGCACGCCTTCTAGTTCCTATGAGTCCCCGTCGGAGGGACGCGAGGTCGAAGTCTGAAGTAGTATTATGGGCAAGGCCTTCCGATTCGGAGAGGGCGTTCGGAGGCCGAAGCGAGTGCTCTGATCTGGTGGACCCAAGGGGCCATGGAGCGAGCACCACTCCCCTAGGACCATAGCAGTGGTGACAGCATAACCATCATTTGTGGAGGGCACGAGTCCTTTCTTGGACCGTAGTGGTTGTCGTATGTCTACATTGGGTTCCGTGTCTGAGGGCTGAAGATGGCACCTACAATATTGCTTGGACTCTGCAATGCCGGAGTGGGCTAAAGTACCTATCCCGTCATTCCCTGGCAGTACTTTTCCTGCTGGGGCACAGGGTATGGTCCTCGATGCCGTGGTTGACCCAAACGTCTTGTCTTACCCTGTACCTATCATCATGAGGGAGCGGGGAGAGGTCATCAGGCGAGACGGAACCAGTCTTTGGACATCGGGCGAGGCGAGGTCCGTCCTTGGACGTCAGATGAGGTGGAACCTAGCTTTTATCCATCGGGCAAGACCGAGCCCACCCCTCGAGGGTCGGGTGAGGCAAAGTCTAGCCCTTAGCCCTTGGGCGAGGTGAAGCTAGCCCACAAGCATTGGGTGAGGCAGAGTCTAGCCCTTAGCCCTTGGGCGAGGTGGAGCTAGCCCACGGGCGTCGGGCGAGGCGGAACCAAACTCCCGTCATTCGGGCAAGAAACGTAGTGGCGTCCTTGTCCGTCCGAGAGTTTTTAACGTTCGATGGTTATTAGTTCCACCTCCTAGGATACCCTAGTATTAGGTCCCCAACAATGAACTATAGGGCTAACCCTAACCCTAACTCTAACCCTAACTCTAACTCTAACCCTAACCCTAAATCAGACTTGCTCCAGGAAGAAGAGAAAAGAAGATCCAAACAGAGAGAAGGTGAAGGGGAAAGGGGAAGAGCTAGGGAGGTGGCCTACCTTGCCGGCCTCCACTCACCGTTTACTCTAGGAAGGACCTCCGCCCCTCTGCACCATGGCTGTGCTAGGGCGCCACGGCTAGGCTACTCAATGGCGGTGAGCTCACCCGCTGGGTAGTGCGCGCACCGATGAGGGGGCCAGCGATGGTGCCACCTTCTCTCTCGGCTCTGAGGGCTCTCTATGCTCTCTCGATCGGTGGCTGTCACTGAGAGAGAGAAAGGGGAGAGATGAAATGGACTTAGGGTTAGGGAAGTGGAGCCAGTGCAGAGT
Source organism: Miscanthus floridulus (assembly GCF_019320115.1). Lineage (NCBI taxonomy): Eukaryota > Viridiplantae > Streptophyta > Magnoliopsida > Poales > Poaceae > Miscanthus > Miscanthus floridulus. Next base: position 201,858,585 of record NC_089587.1, on the reverse strand, counting down.
TAAGAGCACCGTCGCCCAGATCCGCTCGACGGTGGCACGCTCAGCTTCAGGGCGAGCGAGCTCACCGACGAGGGGACCGGTGGTGGTGCTACTCTGTTGTGCCTCTCGCTCTCCAGCCACGGTGCTGAGGAAAGAAGAGAGAGGAAGCGAAGATGAAAATGATCCTAGGGTTTCCACGTGATCGGCCACGGTGGGGTTTTATGCGAGCGATAATGACGGGAGACAGTCCGATCTGATCGAACGGCTCTGAGCGATCGGGCCAACTTTCAGCCCAAGCGGGTGTGGACGCCAGGGCCACTTTGCCGGCCCTAGGCCCAGGTTGCTGGCCTGAGCGCGGGAGAGTGCATGGGAGAGAGAGCATGCAGACGTGGGCCGTGGGCCGGTTTTTGTCGCTGGGCCGAGCAACAGTAAAGAAATGAGTCCATTTTGTTTTTTTTCCTAGTAAATGTTTATTTTCTAGAAAATGATTAATGGCTCAATGAAAATTATTAAAGAGAATTTTCATGTGGGTAAAATTTACCAATTATGTTTAAGTTTCTGCTGCAAAGTTTAAAAGTTTATTATCTTTTAATTAAATTCAAACCAACGGGAGAATTTAATTTGAAGAGCGATTATATTTAGTAAATCATGATTATGCTTATCCTCTAATTAAATTGAAACCAACGGGAAAATCTAATTAGAGAAGTAGTCCGTTTGTTTATGTTAGATTATGGTATTGTTATTTTCTAACCAACGTCGATGATGATAATATTTTACGGAATTCAAGTTTGAGGTTTAAATCTCTGATAAATTTCACACCAACATGATCAATTTTTCAGAGAGTGGATAAGGACCACGAAATGCTCCTGAACTAATATAATGTATCTTATTAACATGTTTTCGCTGTAATGAAGTTGATTATCTTTTAATTAAATTCGAACCAATAGGAAAATTTAATTTTGAAGAGTAGTTATATGGATTTCAAGTTAATTTATGAGTTTTATGCATTAATTCTATTTTCTGTCCAACGATGATATAGAATTGATGCAGAAGCATATTGTATGTTTTATTTTTAATCGACGAGATCACTCGGCTGCATGCTAACGGGTTGCAATGCTGGTGTATGTGAATGAAAAGGCTTGAGTAAAGCCAATATTAAGATCAATTAAGAAAAATACTCTTCATTAAGAGTGGGATAAAGATCAATTAAGAAAGATACTCTTCAGTTAAGAGTGAGATAGAGGACCGTTGGAGGAGTACAACGGTTACAACAATGATACTCCTAAGCAGAGAAATAACTAAATTCCTGGACATTTTAAAGTTGCAACAGGAAGATAGCTTAGTCAGCCTCAAAGATGTTAACAGATTAAACCCAAATAAGATATTTGAGGAAACACCTATTTTTAGAAAAGATGGGAAGATCTGGGGGCATGGTATGTAGAGGTATGTAGAGACCTAAGACTTGAAGAGAAGAGGGACTGCGTGTCCATTCTAGTGACTCAGGAGCAACAAGTTTCTCAATACCTGTTGATGTTGTATGATTAATACAACACATGTTGTTGGCTCTTCAAAGAAGATAAATAATATAAACAAGGATCTTGTAATATAGGAGCCTGTAGAATCAATTGCCACTTGGCAATGAAGAGCAACAACAGCCCTATATGAAAGTGCCAGTAGCTGAGGTCCCAAAAGGTCTCAAAGAATTATTAAACCAATTTTTCTAATGACTATGAAGTCTATGTTAGTAAAGAAATTCAAATGGAGGGTGATCCCACCTTATTTGAAGGAGCCATGAGAAGCGTTTACTCGTTTAAATGGCAAGAAGCAATGAAAGTTGAAATGAATTCGATGAATACCAATGATTTTAGAACTTAGAAGTAATTTCTAATAGAGCCAAAACAGTAGGCTGTTAATGGGTCTACAAGACAAAATATGACTCCAAAAGGAATGTAGAAAGATATAAAGTTGAAATAAATTTGATGAATACCAACGATGTTTGGGACTTAGATAAAATTCCTAATAGAGCCAAAATAGTAGGTTGTAAATGGGTCTACAAGACAAAATGTGACTCCAAAGGAAATATAGAAAGATATAAAGCATGACTTGTAGCAAAAGGCTTTACACAAAGAGGATGAATAGATTACGATGAGAGTTTTCTCTCCAGTCTTATGCAAGGATTCTTTTAGAATCATAATAGTGTTAATGGCACATTACGATTTGAAGTTGATGAAACAATGAGAAAGTTTAGGGTTTTAAATAAAATAAGAAGGACAATAGCGTTTATGCGAAGTTCAAGAATGGAGAATTTATTTTCCACATCCTGTGAATAGATGACATTCTACTCACTAGTAGTGATGTTAATCTGTCATTGGAGAAGAAGAAGTTTTGTCCTCAAGTTTCAATGTGAATGACCTTGGTGAAGCGTCATTGGTTCTAGGAATCAAAATTTACCAAGATAGAAGAAAATGAGGTATTAGGACTATCGCAAAGTCATACTTAGAAAAGATTCTAAAGAAATAAAGTATGCATGCGAGTAAACCTACACCTGCTCCTATAGTTAAGGGTAACAGATTTGGAAAAATTTAAGTGTTCTAGGAACCGATATAAGATCGATCAAATGAATATGGTTCCATATGCTTCAGCTATTGGAAGCTTGATGAGTATACAAGTATAAGTAAGAACTTACCCTGACGTATTTTACGTATCCGGGATATTTTAGTAGAAGTCCAATCTAGATATAGATTACTGGAATGGAGTTGAGAATGTCTTGCGAATTTAGCAAAGTATCATAGGCCTCATGCTGAGTAAAAAAAATAAGTGCTCTCAAATAGTTAAGGGTATAAAAGTTAAGTCTTGACGAGATGTGTAGTGAAATCCACAGCAGTTGCTAACACTCGCAGTTAGAGCATTATTGTGGAAAGCTCCAAAGAAGTAGTTGTGGTGTCATCAATGATGCATACCATAGTATAGCTTGACATGAGGCTTAAGGAACAGGCAAAATAAGGTTAAGAGAATTTATACCCGGATTTAACAATGGTAGACAACAGCAATAACCATTTAAAATAAGTTAACTCCTAAGACAACAGGTCAAGTGTACTGCCAAACACATTGACACTAAGTTATATATTGTAAAGGAGAAAATCCAGAATTATTTTGAAAGCATTGAGCACATAAGTACCGAGTAAGTACTTGTGGATCCGCTTAGCAAAGGCTAACCACCCAGTGCGTTCAGAGAACACACAGTCGACATGGATTTATGTTAAAACCTATGATTTCTGGATACTATGAGCCTAGTTGAGTATCTGTTTCAAAACAGAGAGGTGTATTGTAGCTGTTAAGTCTAATGGCAACTGACCGTGACGATAAGGCACGCTCTATGCATTGATCTGTGATGAAATAGAAACAAGATAAAGTAAGTAAGTTAAGTTTAAGTTATAAGGTGAAATCAAGGGGGGAGAATGTTGTGATTGATCTCATCCAACTCAGTCCAACGACTGAGTCGGACCCCTTGACCAGCGTCCTGATCGAGGACACATAACCGACCACTGGTCGGTGGGCCCCTGTCACGCAACACTATAAGAGAGAGGTGGGAACCGGGGCGCTAGACACGAGGTTCGACACCGCCACTGGCCCACCGAAGTAACCCTAGAAGGCCCCTTCGATCATGGGCAACGCTGCATGTGACGGGAAGCGCCGTCGGCTCCCTCGCCGGCACCTGGACTACGCCGCCACAAGCACCGCGCCTGCACTACTACTATGACTCTAGTGGCCACATCGCTGTGACGTCGTGATCGTGGCTACGCATGGTGAAGTACATCACCAAGTGTCCCATTAAGCTAAGTTCTACTCACTGATCTACGCCTAGAAGTGTTTTCGATCCTATCAGAGACTTCATTTCTTGTTATAGTTGTTTAGATTTAGTGTGTTTAAATTTAGTGTAAATAAATCTACCGGCAAAATCATAAAAAGCTTGTTACCTACAATGATTTTGATGATGGCTACGGCGAGATCAACATTGTAGGAGTTGATTCCATGCAAGAGATTAGTTTGTATTTAATATTTGCAAAGAGCAGGAGTGCTTATGGGCACTCTCCGCAGGGATATTAACTATCTATGTGACGCCAAGAGAAAATCAGACATCCAACTTGATGGACCAAGGATTAATGGTGCTAAACCTGCGGCCTGTGTTATATCCGGTGATTCAACTGGGGATGTTTTTTTTCTCGAATACGCACGAACTGCCAACGTTACTTCATCAATTCAAATACTTTTGGACTAGTTCCGGAAATGATGAATGTTACACCTTATCCAATGTTTTACGATTGATACGTGAATTCGACATGAGGACTGCACTCTAGCTTCAGCGCTTGACGACGGATCTCTGTTACCTACAGCATTGACTGTGTCGACCAATGCAAATCCCTAGAGAAGAAGATGATAGAAGGATTTAGATAGAATATTGTTTTTATTTTAGATTTATATATATATATATATATATATATATATATATATATATATATATATATGTGTGTGTGGAGAGTATATTCAGTAGCCAGCTACAAAATAAGGTATTCTGTAGTCCACCTCTATTTATATAATTTTATATACTAATTTACCGATAATGTCCAATACATATTTACTGATAGTTGGGTTACTATAACATATGTGGATATTTACCATAACGTTATATTAAACCACTTAGTCATGGAGTTACTATAATCTCGTAAATTAACATAATAATTATCGTAACTCAAAGTGGCTACAGAATAAGTTATTTTATAGCCAGCTATAGGTAGTAGCTCTCTCTCTCTCTATATATATATATATATATATATATATATATATATATATATATATATATATATATATATAATTTAGAGATGTATGATGTGGAGTTTTAATATAATTCTCTCCTCATCTCGAAAAAGCTTATGGAGAGGCTGAGCTAAAGGAGGCTAATAGTCATACTGTCATAGCACCAACTCTGCCCATTTGCCCAAGCTAGGTTCAGGACTGGGATTGGAAGGCCGATTATTCACCGAACCTTGGTTTTGCCCAGACCCCATCGGGTCTTAGTTATGGAGCACTTTTTTGGTAAAACTTATACATCAATTATGATTAGAATAATCTGAAACTGGCAGCTATAACGGTGCGTTTTTCTACAACTTCTCTTGCCCATGCTTCTCCCACAGTTACTTTTTGTACGAATATACAGAAACTAGGACATATTTGCTTCTCGTGATCGCGTTTTCCCTCTGATTGTACAGCTTGTCAATGGAACTCTTCTCTCCACCGCTCTACCAAACACGTGGTACAAAACAGGCTACTAATACCACTAATTAACGAATAAGGAGATGTTTGGTTCCATGGACTAAATTTTAGTCCATGTCACATCGGACGTTCGGATGCTATTTAGGAGAATTAAATATGAGTTAATTATAAAACTAATTACATAGATGGAGACTAATTTACGAGACGAATTTATTAAGCCTAATTAATCCGCTATTAGCACATATTTACTGTAGCACTACATTGTCAAATCATGGACTAATTAGGCTTGAAAAATCCGTCTCGTAAATTAGCCACAATCTGTGCAATTAGTTATTTTTTTCATCTATATTTAATACTTCATGCATGTGTCCAAACATCCGATGAAATATAGACTAAAATTTTCGTATAGAAACCAAACACCCCCTAAAATTCATGTCTCCGGTCTCCTTTAGTTCGGCGATATGTACGGCAGGCTACGAGTGCTAGTTGGCTAGTACTACCTCCATCCGTACAAAAATATAATTATAGGATACGTGTCGATTGAAGAAATTCAAATTCAACTAACTTTATAATAATTTTTTAAAAGTACAAATTTATATTAAATATTATTAATATTTATGTCTTTAAATAAATTTATTATAAAAATATATTCTATAATTAATCTAATGCTTGTTGTAAACAACTGAATCCGCTCAACTGCGAGTGGACACCGCGAGAAGACAGGAGGGAAGATCTGACAGTGGGCGGCGACTAACGGAGTGTTTGATGCAGGGGCTAAAGTTCAAGATGTGTCATATCGGTTGTTATATAGGGTGTTCATATACTAATAAAAAATAAATTATAGAATCCGTCAGTGATCTACAAGACAAATTTATTAAGTTTAATTAATCCGTCATTAGTACATGTTTATTGTAGCACCACGTTGTCAAAATATAGACTAATTAGGCTTAAAAATCGTCTTGTAAAACAGTCTCAATCTGTGCATTTAGTTTTGTAAATAATCTATATTTAATACTTTACGTATGTGTTAAACATTCGATAGGACAACGACTAAGGTGTAGAAGGTGGAACAAACACACCCTTACAGTCAGACCAGGACATGCGCCGCATCATTGCTGACCGGACCCCCGCGGTCCGCGCGCGTGTGCCGCCAACCTGATCGCAGCCAACAGTAGTGGCCAACGGGAGAGGCGAGCCCACGTTGAGCTGTAAAACACACGGGCACTGTGACTCTGTAAGCCACAGGCCACAGCGCCGGCGCAGGCTCGCTCGGTAGTCACTAGTCAGTCCCCGCACTGCTCCCTGAAATCGGCAGGGCCAGCAGGCCGGAGCGCCACCGGCGAATCACTGCCGCGCCCCCACTAGCGCCGAGAGCGACAAGCGCACGAGCTCAGGTTTACTGGTATAACCGGTGCCGAATCGGCAGCCAGTCCACGGGTGTCGACGCAACCTCCGACACCGAGCAGCACCCTGCGCTCGTCCACGAGTTAAACTTATGGATGACGGTAAATGTGCTGAATCAGCCTGAGTCTGTCTGATCCATGTTGATCTACAGTCCGCCTAATGCGGTGCGAGAGCGATACCTGTGTCTGTCACGCCACGTACTTGCATTGGATGATATATGCATGGCTCTGATTGATACCCCCCAGCCCTGGGCGATCATGCACCACCTGAATATGATCCAGATATCCAATGCATGAGGCCACCTGAATATGATCCGTATCAGGTGCTTGAATAATTGTTATCTGAAGGAAAGGCGCTTAAATAATTCAGGAATATTAACTGTGTCTCGGTACATGATTGAGGCAAGAGGGATAAATAAACAACATAACATGATCCAAGAACTGAAGATGATTTTATTCTTCGCACAGAATCATGCATTCTGGAACCAATTCTTTGACGATGCACGGCAGATTATTGGCCATTTGCCATATACAATATATACCCTAGAACAAACTACATTCAGTTCACACGGACTATGTACCTAGTAATAATCTGGACAAAAAGAAACAGCACACATTTAGGAGCAAGCAACGAGATTTCCTTGGCTAGGCCTTGGTTTATACTCAGTAAGACAGTCAGACGTGACCATATGGAGGAATGCCTGCCTTTTGCCTTGTTGATGACCCATGAGGCCATGCATGACAAAACAATGCCCCGCCGCCGAATGCAGAACACCTCGGGCCCTGTTCGCTTCGCTGAAAAAACAAGTTGAAATATTGTTCTGGCTAATTTGTTGGGAGAGAAAAATATTGTTCCGGCTAAAAAAACGAGCTGAAAATTACGGATTATAGGTGCGAGGGCCACAAGGCACACACGTCTTTGACGCGCGCTTCTTGCCACTTTTCGCGGGCGAAGCGATACGATTCATCTCGCTCAAGGAAACTGATGACCGGCAGAAAACGAATCGCGGCGCTATACGGCGTCTCGCTTATAGCTGACCACAGGCTGACCGCTGACGGTACTAGCTAGAAAAAGTGCCAAGCTACTACGGCCACTGCTAAGGATTAGTACTACTGAAACCGATCGAGCATGCTCACGTCTAAAGAAAACGCCCGACGACCAGCCGGGGTTGAGTAAAGCGTTACGTGCAGGGATTTACCAAGAACAGGCTGAATTCCTTGCGTGATAAAATAATGGGGCTCTCTGCGGACAAGGCAAAAACCACCAAGAAATATGGAGAAAATTAATAATACGGGAAAGAGATGGGTGACGGTCACCGTTGATGGCGATGCCTCAGTGTGATGCATCTACCTAAGATGAGTGACATCACGTGAGCAAGACGTGCACACCGGCCCCCACCCTTTTGTTCTGCACATCAGCTGTAAGCCACACTGTACTGCTCGGCCCCGTTCTGAGCTCTATAAATCGCACCAACCCCCTCCCTCGTTCCACCACACCATTGCCATCCCCTTCGTTCCTCTCGCCTAGCCTCCTCGATCACACCAGCACAGCTAGCTGCCTCGGCTTCTCGCGTTGCATACATACGTCAGTAGAGGCCATCCATCGAGTAGCTAGTGAGGAGGGAAGAAATGGTTAGTGCGTATATACTCTGTTATTAATTTCTCCATCATCGTTCTTGTGTGTTGATTCGCGTATCATCTCCTTCGCATCAGCACACATGCTACAAGCAGTTTAAGCAGTTTATTTTCCCTGAAATTCCCGGAATAGCTAGGTTTCATTGATGCATGGAACATTTATAGGAGAGAGCTTGTAGTAGAATGACACTGTCAACTAACAGTATCTCTCTCGATCGATGGTTTTGGTTGCAGTCTGCGAACGACGGCGACATGAAGATGAGGGCGATCGTCGTGGAAGGAGGGGAGATGAGCGCGCGGACGCCGAAGCAGGACAAGTGCTGCGAGTACACGCTCGACGGCTCCGTCGACATCAAGGGCCGGCCGGCGGTCAAGGGGAGATCGGGAGGATGGCTTGCCGGTGCTCTAATCCTTGGTATCATTCTGCTGTTCAACCTTTCCTGCCCTAGTTTTGTCCACACAAAATCAAGCTACCGAAAGGAAGTTAAAGAAGAGGATTTTTTTTACGTCGTGGGCCTCCGGTTACCTCTTGAAACGTCATGCATGCGCGAGTCACTCTGAAGTGCTGCTCCTCGAAGTGGCGGTAGACACCCGGTCCTTTTGTTTATGCGTGATTCTGCATGCCGGGGTGACATCGGCCATGCAACGCCCGGAACTGGGGGGTTCCTGGTCACGGGAAGGCTGCTTGGACGCATTACTAGCGCCATATTTTAGCTAGATAGGGGTGATCATTAGGGGATGGAGGTCCGCCATGATCTATCTAGCAATCGATCTGTACCGTCTGTAGCTAGCAGTGATGTGTGGCTGCCATAAGCTAGTACTCTCAATAGCTTGCTACTAAAACTAAAGCGATCGATCGATGTGCTTTGGCTGTCCGGCCGGTTCTGCATTGCTTTCAATGGGGAGTGCCGAAAGCCGAGTTTCCCCGTACTGTTTGTGGGTGCTTGTCGATCACCTTTTTGCCGGTACTATGTGTGTTCGCTGACGTCTGTCGATTAGCCATCAGACCGGCCGTACTTGACACGCCGTGGAAAGGCTTGTTGATGATCAGTGGAAATCGATTTCGTTTGGGAAAAAAAAAAGGAGGAAGATTGTAGTGGAAATCGACGTGCTGACGGTGGTGGGGGTTTTTTTTTTGTATGTGGTGCTGCAGTGAACCAGGGCCTGGCGACGCTGGCCTTCTTCGGCGTGAACGTGAACCTGGTGCTGTTCCTGACGCGGGTGCTGGGGCAGAGCAATGGCGACGCCGCCAACAACGTCAGCAAGTGGACGGGCACCGTGTACATGTTCTCCCTCATCGGCGCCTTCCTCAGCGACTCCTACTGGGGACGCTACAAGACCTGCGCCATCTTCCAGGCCATCTTTGTGCTCGTAAGTCGCACACGTATATATATGTACATTCGTCGACCTGCCAATCTACCGATTTTCGTGTGTCAGAAAGAGTTCTCCATCGATCTGCCACCAATCTACCGATCAGCGTGTGTCGGAAAGAGTTTTCACGTTGCCAGCGACGACGTACGGCTCTATATACCGGCAGTCCCCTGTTTCTACTTTGTCCGTGCCTAGCTTTGCTACAGGATTCATTGGTTCCTGTGATGTACACGTGCAAGCAAACACACATGTTCTTTGTATGTACCTACAATACAAAGGCTGCAATCATCCGTATAAAGCACGCACAGTCTCCATTTCGTTCGTCCGCATGGAAAGCTGAAGTGGGCGGTTCATAGATCAGTTTGTGCACGGTGGCGGGAATGCGGATCCATGCATGGACCAAATACATCATTGTTGTGTACTCCGCACGTACATCGATCAAAGATTACACGGCCGGCTGACTAGTGGCTGTCACGCTTGCTTGCTGCAGGGCCTCGCGCTGCTGTCGGTGTCGTCGCGCCTCTACCTAATCAGGCCGGACGGGTGCGGCATGGAGCACGCGCCCTGCGGCCCGCACTCCGGCAAGGAGCTGGGGATCTTCTACATCGCGCTCTACATGATCGCCTTCGGCAACGGCGGGTACCAGCCCAACATCGCCACCCTGGGCGCCGACCAGTTCGACGAGGACGACCTCGCCGAGGCGCACTCCAAGGTCTCCTTCTTCAGCTACTTCTACCTCGCGCTCAACCTCGGCTCGCTCTTCTCCAACACCTTCCTCAGCTACCTCGAGGACAAGGGCAGCTGGGCGCTCGGCTTCTGGGCCTCCACCGCCGCCGCCGCCGCCGCGCTCCTGCTTTTCCTCAGCGGGACGCTCCGGTACCGCTATTTCCAGCCCGGAGGGAACCCGATCGGGAGGATTTGCCAGGTCGCCATCGCCGCGGGCAGGAACTGGAAGGCGGGCGCGTCGACCGGAGTGGATTTGCCTGTACGAGGGCGACGAGAAGGCGGATGCCAGTGGCAGGAAGCTTCTGCACACGCAAGGGTTCAGGTACGTGCAGGTGCAGGCAGATACTACTATGCACGACGAACTGATCTCGGCCGCCGTGCACGGACAAATGCAATCTGACTCGAACCGCCTGCCATGCAGTTTCTTGGACCGCGCGGCGCACGCGGACACGGACTCCAAGCTCGGCGTCGGCGCGCGCGACCCCTGGAAGCTGTGCACCGTGACGCAGGTGGAGGAGGTCAAGAGCATCCTGAGGCTCCTCCCCATCTGGCTCTGCACCATCCTCTACTCCGTCGTCTTCACCCAGATGGCCTCGCTGTTTGTCGTGCAGGGCGCCGCGATGCGCCGCACCACCCCGTTCTCCGGCTTCTCCGTCCCGCCCTCCAGCATGTCGGCCTTCGACATCCTCACCGTCGCCACCACGATTTTCCTGTACCGCCGCGCCATCTGCCCGTTCCTGGCGCGGCTCACCGGCCGCCCGGCCGGCCCCACCGAGCTGCAGAGGATGGGCCTCGGCCTGGTCGTGGGTGCTCTGGCCATGGCCGCGGCCGGGACGGTCGAGCACTTCCGGAAGGCCAGGGCCGCCGCGGCGATGAGCAGCGACCTGCATATCATGTGGCAGGTGCCGCAGTACGCGCTGATCGGCGTGTCGGAGGTGATGATGTACGTCGGCCAGCTCGAGTTCTTCAACGGCCAGATGCCCGACGGGCTCAAAAGCTTCGGGAGCGCGCTCTGCATGATGTCCATGTCGCTCGGCAACTACTTCAGTGACGTCATCGTGAGCGCGGTCACCAGGCTCACCACGACGCGAGGGCGGTCCGGCTGGATCCCGGCTGACCTCAACGAGGGCCACCTCGACAAGTTCTACTTCCTGCTCGCCGTGCTGGCCGTCGCGGACTTCGCGGTGTACCTCGTGTGCGCGAGCCGCTACGGGAGCGGCAAGGTGGACGGGAGGAGCAGCGACGACGAGGAGGGAGCGGCCGGTCAGGTCACATCCCCGCCGGCTTACGCATGACCATCACCGGCCGGCCGTCGGGCGTCGTACGTATGCCGTTCTTGTCTTCTTGAGGTGGAGGCTGGCAGGCTGCAAATCTCGAGGGCCATTGGTTGACGGAGTTCTTCCATTGATGACGATAGCACAAGCATGGAGCGGGCACGGTGATGATATGACTAAAGAATAAGCACTAAAGCAGAACTAGCTACATACTACATGCTGCTGCATCATGCTCGTGTTTTTTTGGCCAATGTAACAACAGACCATGACTGTTACTGACCACGACTGTTCTTTCTATCATTGCGTGGTCTACAGTAGTTTGCTCATGCAAAATTCAATATTGGAGCTAAAAATTGGTCTAAATCAGCTGTAGTTGACCAGCTAGCTGGGTAAAAACTAGTTGAAGACTGGCAAAAAAAAAATTAGCACACCTATTAGTCATTCTTCTTTTTTTTGATGTACTTGAGCAAATTTAAGTTAAATTAAATTAACTAGCTAGTAATTAGCTCATAGCATCCAAACATGCCCCTAATATTACATATTTACGTATATCATATAAAAATAACAGATAATTCTTTCTGCTGTTCTCACTTACTCTTTGTCCGCCAATTACTCTCAACTTTCTCGCTTTGAATTTGAAACTGCAGAGCCTACATTGGCACCACACCAATTGTGTCATGGCTTGGCACCCGAGTGAAAGGATCTTGATGTCGCCTAGGAGGCCTAGAGGGGGGGTGAATAGGCCTGTAAAAATTCAACTCGAAACTCTGTTAGAACAGAGGGCGGCACTGGCGGCCTTATAGGGCGGCACTGCCGCTCTTCAAAAATAAAGCATACAGCGTTGATATTTCATATATAGTAACCTGACCCTCTCAACTGCTCAATTCTGCAAATTCAACTCGAAACTCTGTTAGAACAGAGGGCGGCACTGTCGGCCTTATAGGGCGGCATTGCCGCTCTTCAAAAATAAAGCAGATAGTGTTGGGATTTCACAGATAGTAACCTGGCCCTCTCAACTGCTCAATTCTGCAACAAAAAGACAAAATCCAGTTTGAAAACTGGATACCACAGAAATCTCACACAAGAGAGGATCGAGCTACCAAACCCTAACAACAGCTAGCAAAGAGTTGAACTAGCAAGAACACAAAGTGAAGCACGCGAAACACAAAATTTATCCCGTGGTTCAGCTCACCACCAAGGCTTGCCTAAGTCCACGTTGTTGAGGCATCCACAAAAGGATTGGCTCGCCACCAAGGCTTGCCTTGCCCTCGTTCTCAAATCAAGAGAATAAACTCTTAAAGTGAGGGGTAATTTCTTAGCTGCAGAATGAGGTTACAAACCTCCCAAGGCTGCCACATGAGTTGGCAAGCACAAGGGCGACACCTAGCCGGCTAGGAGCAAGCTCCAAGAGTAACAAACCCTAGAACCGTCGGCCAAACATGAACCAAATGCTCTTAGACTTTGGGAATTAGTGGATCTTCTCTCCAATCGAGTTTTGTTGCCTTTTCTCTCAAGTTTTGATGGTTGGAATCAAGGATTTGCTTGAGGGATGAAGAAGCAACAATGGAGGAGAGAGAGGTGAGATTTGGTCTGTTCAGTTTTGAGCTAAACCGTTGGAGAAAAAGGCTCTGCGTTGTGGGCCGGCCCAAATGGTATTTATACCTCTTGGGTCCCAACGGTCGTTTATGGGCGGCACTGCCGCCCTAGCCAAAATAGGTAGAATCTAGAGATTTTTTTGCTGGCTGCTTTGGCTGGGTAAGAGGATATAGATCTGTAGTTTTGAGCATCTGGTTGCACAGTTGACCAACTGTACTAGAATCCCTCTTTATAGTACGGCTTTTCCTAAACTCAAATTCAAAGCATAAAAGAATGTAAATGCCTTTGAGCTGGTTGCCACTTCATTTGGCAATTGAAAACTTCTATTATCGAATATGTTTTCCTCATTCTCATTATACCTTGATTATGTAACTTGAACCATTTCTATACTTATGAGTTCATCTTCATGGCTTAAAGTCACTTCCACTAATGATTTGATCCTCAACACAATATGACTCCTCATAGCTTGATTAGTACCTTGACTCAATGCAAGTACTCTCTTCTTCACCTTAGCCATGGTACCTCGGTCGCCAAGCCATCGCTTGCCCTTCACCTTCGCTTAGTACCTCGAAGCCCTTTCCTTACTATCTTCACCCTATCAAGCCATACTTAAGTCATATTATATTAAGCATCCATTGAAAAACATTTCATTAATATTTTGATCCTTGCTTGAATATTTTCTAGATATGAATGTTGAGATCAATCAAGCTTCAGTTTGTCTCACATAGAGACATACATGGATCAACATCAATATGGTCAAGCTAATTCATGATTCCTTATTCCTTTCTCATTTTGGCTTGACATTCCAATTGATCTTTCATATATTCATCCATGTAAGCAAACCAATGTAGAGACCGACTTATATCCACTATACATTGTCATTTACCAAGTATGTTTGCTTTCATATGATGCTATGATATCCCATAACATAGAAGCCATTTCACTTGATTCCATTTGCATTATTGTCTTTTGCTTGAACTAGACTGCTTCCATAAACTTTCAATACAACAATACACTAGTTTGACATTCACTTTAACACAATGTGGCATATCATCAAGTTTGCCTACTAGTTGAACCTTGTATATACTTGTTAATACACAACTCACAAGTATATGCAATAGACTCAATTTTCCTGTTCAACACTTAGCAAACTTATTAGACCTTTAATTGTGTTGTCATTCAATTTACCAAAACTCACTAAAGGGCTAGATGCACTTACAATCTCCCCCTTTTTGGTGATTGATGACAACACAACTAAAGCTTACAAGAGATTGATAAACATTAAGATTTTGAATCCTATTATATAGTGAGCTCCCCCTAAATGTGTGCATTGAAGGAATTCAAATTTTGGTCCTCAAATGCCAAATGCACATATTTAAGATGAAGTGTGGGAACTCACCTATATCTTAGCATCCATGGGGTGCAAGGTGTAACATGATAACCGTGACTGCTCATGACAGTTCATGCACTCAAAGATTGCTGACCAGCAGAGGGCAACACTGCCACACCTAGAGAGCAGGCACTGTCGTACCTGCCTGACCAGCACAGGAGAAAACAAGCATCACTCAAGGCATGAATGCCACACATTAGCATAAATGGTCCTTATCAAGAGCATCAATTTAAACTATCCTTGCACACACCATAATAATTTTTTTAAAACCTTATATGTATGCCTCTCCTTTACCCCTTTCCATCCTCATATTAAACCTTATATATATGACTCTCCTTTACCCCTTTCTATCCTCATATCAATCTCTCTCCCCTTACATTCTTCCCCAATATTTATTCCCCCTTTGGCATTAATCTCTAAAAAGGATCTCTTCACCAAAAGGAAGAAATATTGGTCGATAAGTGAGGACAAAAGTAGGTAAAAGTTTAGCATATGAGATTTCTCACATATTTTCTATCAAACAAAGTATGCAACTTTTAGGTCAAGATTCTTGAGAGGTTAGCATATTTGGCTCATACCTCACTTAGATGACAGTATAACATGAGACAAACTCATGCCATCACCACAAGAGGTATCAACCAAATATCTAAAGAATTCTCTAATCGCCACCACAAGAACAAACTTATGGTGTGACTCAAAAATTACATACACATGCACACACTAGCATGTAAAGGCCTAGATGCACAAAGGTAATACATGAGTTCATGGAGCTATATACCTTTGTTCTAAGCCTCATAATCTCCACCATGAAGATGATTTCAATACTTGTATTTAGTGCTTTGATGGGACTAGTACTTCTTTATGCAAGATAATTTCATTTGAGCCCATCTCTCATCATCATCATCTTCAAGGAGATATCATAAACTTGTGCTTGATATCAATTGAAAGTCCATTGCTAGCTCTTGTTGTCATATTGAGATATCAGTTGAAGACAAATTTCTTGATATACCAAGTTAAAGATTATCAATCAATACCAATTGAAATATGATCTTCATAATTTTGACACCAATTGAAGAGTCTTCACAAGGCTTTGTAATGTTTTGGTCGTCAGCAGCTAGACTCAGGGGCCGTGGGATGAGTATATATACACCCAAAACCAAAACTAGCCATTTGAGTTCAAAAAATTAGCCATCAAGACCTAGTACAGGTGCGGCACAGCTGCCGCCCTTATGCGCGGCACTGCCGCAGCTCTCAGAAACAGCACAGGTCACCTCACGGAAAATGTCATATCTCTTTACTCCGAACTCCTGTTTTTAGTGATCTTGGACTTTCTGGAAAGCTTGTTTCGAGAGCTATCCAGCCCAACCAAGAGAAATCTCAAGATCAACAAGTGCAAGTGTTGTTCTATTGAAAGGATCTTCACCAGTTGATGCCAATTGGAATGAATGCCCATATCTCATAATGTCACCTAGGAAATGCTCATAAAGACAAGAGATAGCATTAAATTGCACAAGAAAATTTCACAACTAGTGATCATTTTGGATGTGGAATGCATGTAGATCACTAATTGCAAAACCTTATAACATAGACTAAATTCCTGCTTTTTTTATAGTGCATACATATACATGTGGAAGGCAAGAACATAGGCACTTTTGGTCAATTAAGTCCAAATAAGGGAATTTAAGCTATATTATGGAGAGTAGCTACTTAAGAGATAAAAATACAATCCAAATGAATATGAGAGATAACCAATTTGGATTGAGTCAATGTAGCATACTCATGAGAGACTCATTCTCAGCAAGAGACTACACAAATTCACTAGAAGAAAATGTTAGTCTTAAAAGATACAAGGCATAGGATGGGCTCCCCCTTAATATGTGCATCAAGTGCTTGAATTACTTGTGAAATGCACTAGAATCGGTTTAAGAGTCGAGGGAAGTTCATCCTATATCTTGGTCAAGGCATGATAAATTTGCAACAATTGAAATTATGCCAAGAAAACATACCACCACCAAGGTAGATAGATCACCACATAAATTTTCATCGATATGACCATCATAGGTGAGACTTCAATGATTTGGATGGCTATAGTTCTCACTTGATGAAATGTGGTAAAACTGAGCTCTTGTGATCATCCAAGATCCATATTAGTTTCTTAGTTCTTTCTTTACCTAGAGCAATTCACACAGAGAGCAAAGGTAAAATTCATGAAATTTGCAAGTTATGAACTAGGAGTTACCACTCTTTGTTGATAAGATCCTGGGAGATCAATAGGATGGATCATAGGTACTTGATGAACACTTAGAGAAGAGAAATAGCAATGAAAGCCCACTCTTTAATTATTTTCTCCATCTCATCCAAATCTAGGTCCATTTAAAGGATTGGGACATTCAACATTTAAACCAGGAGCACTTGGTTTATAAAGACCGAGACCTCCTAGAATAATTGTGAAACACCTAGAGAATCCAAAGGAACTACCCATCCTCCTTTTTCCATGTGTGTGACTGCACATCAAACACTTGAAAGAAACCAATAATCCCACAAGATATAGGCTAAGCTCCCCCTAAATTTGTGCATACAAGAGTACATAAAGTTCACTTAAGCACATTAACAATATGAGGTCAAGGGAGTGACTTGCACTATACTTCAACTGATTTGAACTCCTTGAAACTGCTTGCAATTCAACAGTCTCAGCTGATTACTTCTTGTTCCAACTAGTTGCAATCACTTGCTGCTGCTTGTACTCTGATTGTAACTTATTTGGACCCTTGAGTGAGTTCTTTTCTTTCATTGAAACTCCTTTAGACCAAATTTATATTTCTCATATTTACTGATTCTTCATGACCAACTTGAGAGCTAACTCAATCTTGTTGCCACAATGCAATCCAATTCCATTCAGTCAGTTTTCAGATTCTGTCATCCTCAGAAAAGAAAAAGAAATCCATATCTCTCAGACCACTAGCCCAATATGCATGAAATTTGGTAGAGATCTTCATCTATGAGTCCTCTAACTTCTCTAAAAAAATTAGCTCATTTGAACTCCATTTGGTCTGTGAAAATAATTTTCTATCAGAACTGCTCAAATCTGAAAACTGCACTATTGAAGCTAACAGAAACCAACTCAAAACTGATTTTCTTCAAAACCAATCTTTATACCAATTGTACAGCAACAAGTACTAGATGTGTATAGCATGCTCACAAAGTTTCAGGTTAATTTATCAGTATTTGAATCTCCAAATCCATGCTTGAAGGCAGTCAACTTAGATTTGCAATTTTCTGGACAGATTTGATGATCGATGATTCTTCTTCTTTTCCTATCCAATCTTTGAGGTGATTTCAGTTGAGAATACATACAAGATGTTATATCCATTCAGTCCTCTCATCAACACTCATAATCTTGTGAATTCTTCTTGTATAGCTTATTCAAATCAACCTCAAACTTGATTCAAGCGAAACTGAAACTTTTGATCTAAATGGTCTTTAGCAGCAACATCTTTCTTTAGGTGAAGAATAACCTTTAAGCTTGTGAATTAAATTAGCACAACATCTTCTTATTGATTTTCTATGAATAAGCTCAATCACAAGAAGACATTAGTAACACAAGCACTAGTTTTCCATTTAGTAACCATTTATATGTGGATGACAAGTGGGTTACCAAAATGGAGAAACCTCATAACATGGACTAAATCTCCCTTGATGTCTCATGCACATTCTTTTGAGTGGAATGGAAATGTAAATGTGCATGGTTGGTCATTTAAGTCCAAAGGGCAGATTTAACCCATATTATGGTGAGTGGCTAACATAGACAAATCTAATCCAAATTAGCTAGAGAGAAAATACATCACATGGTTTTGGATTGATAGCCTTCATATAATAGCACACTCTATTTGAGAAACACATTCTCATTTAGTGAGACTACATAAATCACTTAGAGAGAAAGATTAGTCTCACAACTCTAGCCATAGATTAAAGTCTCCTTTTATAAGTGCTCTAAGTATTTGAATTTCTCACATAGCACTTTATTCATTTAAGAACTTGAGATTTTCACTCCATGTCTAGGTCATGGCAACAATAGTGTAATCAATTTGAACTATGCCAAGAGATACTCACAACCATTATAGCATGTAGATGCCCATAAGATGAGAATGAGAATTTGACAATCTAACATATGACAAGATTCCATCAAGTAGGAAGTTCTTGACTTGTGAGTAATAAGTCCTTTTACTTGACTTGAGCTTGATTCTTTATTCTTGGCCATTTTGAAATCTACTTGTATCCTCCAATGTGTACCAAGATTCCAAATCCATCAAACCAACTCATAATGTGCACGAACATAAACTTGCTTCATCTTGTTTTTCTTGGTTTGAAGTCCACAAAGGAAAGTCAAGTCACCTATGTTGCTTGATGTGGATGATCAATTCAATTTTGATCATATTTCTATTCTATGACCAGCAACCAATGAATATCCTCAAGTGCTTCTATTATCCTAAGTGGCTACACAAGACACAAAGGAGTTTAGTTTTCAAATAAATTGCACTTGAGATTTAGATGTTACCACCCTTCTTGATTGTAATGGATGAGGTGGTCTTTTCATCTTCATCTTGCACATATGAAGGTTGTAGATTTGTCCATGAACTAGAGTGGAGTCAGCTGCTACTATGTAGGAGGGACGGCACTGCTGCCCTTGGGTGCGGCACTACCACCCTGCTAATTTGCAGTAGGGGTGTGCTGCACCTCTACATCAGAGTTGTCAGTGGAATTTGGTACAGTAGCAACTTGAGGAGCATTCCACTTTTGTAGCATGTACTTCTTGTGGTCCTTATATCATCAATAGGCCATTTTCTTGATTGCCCCACAAGGTGGTTCCTCATTACCTACAACATGAATAAGATCTTGCTCTACTAGAGAGCCATTAAAAGCATCATATGGCAAATGATTCATTTAGACTTGAAGTACTCTAGCCACTCTTAATAATTCACAAACACACATATATTTGTGAACTATTAGAGACTACACATGTCAAGTGGCTAGCTAGCAAGGGTTAGGTACTAGTTACCGAGGTGAATATGAAGTTTGAAGTATTTCCATTGATTCATCTTTGGGTCAACCATATAAGAATATGCAATGTGAATTGATTGATAGCTTGAGTGAGTATTTTCAATCAACTTGCTCAAGCACCCCGAAGCTTCATATCACCTTCAAGTACCTACAACACTTACTAAGCACAATTTGGTACCCAAACTATGTTGGGTTCATTATGGTTAGTCACAAGAGACTTAGGCACCCAAATGGCATGTGTGCTAGCACATGGTGAACCAATCACCTTTCTAGCACAAGTGTCATTTTTGGGCCTCCTAAGCATATTTAAATCAATTGACAAGTTGAGCTTAGAAGTGTTACCCATGGGATAATCCTTACTTAAATGTCCCTTTCCTTTGCAAGTGTAGCATAGGCGGTTCTTGTTCTTTCTAGCCTTCTCTTCTTGCACTTTGCTTGCTACCTTGCTAATGAACCTCTTTGTTGATGATGACAAGCCTTCACTTTTCTTATTAGGACATGAGCCAATTTCATGTCCCTTCTCATGACAACCATAACACTTCCTCTTGCTTCTTCTTGTCTTGTTCTTTGGAAGTGTGGCTTGATCATCGACCTTGTTGGAACACATAGAAGCATTGTGTCCCATGTTGGAGAACTTGACATGAGCCATCTTCTTCTTCTCTTGGATCTTGCTCATGCCCTTCTCTTCTTTCTTCAAGGGGCAATCTCTGACATGGTGACCATCTTTCTTGCACTTGAAGCAAGTGATGAGAGTCTTCTTTGATTGACGTTGCACCTTGATGGCCTTGGGAACTTTCCTGTTCTGTCCAGGTGCAGCACTGCCGCCCTTGGGGTGCGGCACTAGCCGCAGTCTGTGCAGCTGGCTGAACTACTGTATTCTGGACAGATTGCACTTCTTTAAGTATCCCCTTCACTTTGCCATTGTTGGACTTGTAACCCTTTTGATAAGGCTTGATGCATGCATCGGTTGACCCCTTCTCAAGCTTCTTCACCATGTCTTCATGGTTATCTTGAGAAGGTTGAGCATTGCACTTGCCCTTCCATTGAATCAAGTCCCTTTTTAGCATTTCAACTTTTTCCTTGAGCTGTTCGTTTTCTTTTGCAATGAAATCATCACAAGTTTCTACAATGACATGCTCAATGGAAGGTTGGCTTGCTTGAGAGCAACACTTGTTAGCACATGATAAAATAGATGAAACTTGTGTATATGTGCATTTGTGAGTGTGAGGTTGGTATAATTTTACCATTGTTACCACAACCTCATGAGCCACTTCTAGCATGAGATGAGACTCCATAAGCTTCTCATGAGAGCACAAAAGCCCATCATGACTTTCTTGCAAAGTCTCATTTTTGCTAGTAAGCCTTTCCAACTTGTCTTTGAGCATATAATTCTGATCTTCTAATTGAGCAACACAAGATAGAGAGTTAATAGTATGAGTTTGCTCAATTAACAAGTTTTCATACCTTTGGACCAAGCTAGCATGAGAGCACTTAAGCTTTTCATGCTTTTTGGTCAACTTCTCCAAGCATTTGATCTTTTCAATGAGAAGCTCTTCTTGCTTGTAGAGATCTTCTTCTTGCTCTTGAATCTTCTCTATGAACTTGATCACTATCAACTTGTCTTTCTTGCTTAGACGTGCAAGGTGTTGATTGATCTCATCATCATCACTACCACTGTCATTGTCACTCTCACTCTCACTCTCACTTGCCACTTTCTTCTCTTTCTTTGCCATGAGACCGATATGTGAAGTGGTATAGAGAGTTGAGCTTCTTGGTAAGGTGGATTCATCATTTGGCTTCCACCGATCACAAGCTTCTTCTTCCTTCAAAATGTTAGTCTCACAAGAACTAAAGAAAGTAGAAGTACCACATGTAAAAATATTGTTCTCACCAACTATTTCATTACCATCCAATAAGTCATATGTTGGTGAGGAAGTGGATGTGGCATGATCAAATAGGCCTTTTGAGAGAATCACTTGAGGCTCATCATTTGTCGATGAAGTTGAGCATTCCTCAAGTGGTTTTCCAATGAGAGGTTGCTCTCTTCACATTTGGAGTTGCCGTACATTTCCTTGAGCGTGGTCCAAATGAATGAGCATCACCAAGTGGTTTACCATCTCCAAATATGACAGCATCAAGTACATCTTCACTCAAAGCACTAAATAAGACATTAGCAGCTTGAGCATTGAGTTGTAAGCATTTCACTTCCTCTCTAGATAAGTAGATCAAATCATCATGAGGAGGTGAAATGCTCACATCTACAATCTGCTCTATTTGAGGACCCATGGTCCTAAAAACATCAAGCACACTAGTAGACCTAAGATGTATAATTTGAAGCCATCTAAAAGTAAAAGTTCTAGAGATACCTTCTCACTTGTTGACATCATTCTCTCAAGGTGGTTAAGCCTGAAATTGAGAGCCAGGCTCTGATATCAATTGAAAGGACCTTGATATCGCCTAGGAGGCCTAGAGGAGGGTGAATAGGCCTGCAAAAATTCAACTCAAAACTCTGTTAGAACAAAGGGCGGCACTGCCGGCCTTATAGGGCAGCACTGCCGCTCTTCAAAAATAAAGCAAACAGCGTTGATATTTCACAGATAGTAACCTGACCCTATCAGCTGCTCAATCCTGCAAATTCAACTCAAAACTCTATTAGAACATAGGGCGGCACTACCGGCCTTATAGGGCAGCACTGCCGCTCTTCAAAAATAAAGCAGATAGTGTTGGGATTTCACAGATAGTAACCTGACCCTCTCAATTGCTCAATCCTGCAACAGAAAGACAAAATCCAGTTCGAAGACTAGATACCACAGAAATCTCACACAAGAGAGGATCGAGCTACCAAACCCTAACAACAGCTAGCAAAGAGTTGAACCAGCAAGAACACAAAGTGAAGCACGCGAGACACAAAATTTATCCCGTGGTTCAGCTCGCCACCAAGGCTTGCCTAAGTCCACGTTGTTGAGGTATCCACAAAAGGATTGGCTCACCACCAAGGCTTGCCTTGCCCTCGTTCTCAAATCAAGAGAATGAACTCTTGAAGTGAGGGGTAATTTCTTAGCTGCAGGATGAGGTTACAAACCTCCCAAGGCTGCCACATGAGTTGGCAAGCACAAGGCGACGCCTAGCCGGCTAGGAGCAAGCTCCAAGAGTAACAAACCCTAGAACCACCGGCCAAACATGAACCAAATGCTCTTAGACTTTGGGAATCAGTGGATCTTCTCTCCAATCGAGTTTTGCTGCCTTTTCTCTCAAGTTTTGATGGTTGGAATCAAGGATTTGCTTGAGGGATGAAGGAGCAACAATGGAGGAGAGAGAGGTGAGCTTTGGTCTGTTCAGTTTCGAACTGAACTGTTGGAGAAGAAGGCTCTACGTTGTGGGCCGGCCCAAATGGTATTTATACCTCTTGGGTCCCAACGGTCGTTTATGGGCGGCACTGCCGCCCTAGCCAAAACAGGTAGAATCTGGAGATTTTTGGCTGGCTGCTTTGGCTGGGTAAGAGGATATAGATCTGTAGTTTTGAGCATCTGGTTGCACTAGTTGACCAACTGTACTAGAATCCCTCTTTATAGTACGGCTTTTCCTAAACTCAAATTCAAAGCATAAAAGAATGTAAATGCCTTTGAGCTGGTTGCCACTTCATTTGGCAATTGAAAACTTCTATTATCGAATATGTTTTCCTCATTCTCATTATACCTTGATTATGTGACTTGAACCATTTCCATACTTATGAGTTCATCTTCATGGCTTCAAGTCACTTCCACTAATGATTTGATCCTCAACACAATATGACTCCTCATAGCTTGATTAGTACCTCGACTCAATGCAAGTACTCTCTTCTTCACCTTAGCCATGGTACCTCGGTCGCCAAGCCATCGCTTGCCCTTCACCTTCGCTTAGTACCTCGAAGCCCTTTCCTTGCTATCTTCACCCTATCAAGCCATACTTAAGTCACATTATATTAAGCATCCATTGAAAACATTTCATCAATATTTTGATCCTTGCTTGAATATTTTCTAGATATGAATGTTGAGATCAATCAAGCTTAGTTTGTCTCACATAGAGACATACATGGATCAACATCAATATGGTCAAGCTAATTCACTGATTCCTTATTCCCTTCTCATTTTGGCTTGACATTCCAATTGATCTTTCATATATTCATCCATGTAAGCAAACCAATGTAGAGACCGACTTATATCCACTATACATTGTCATTTACCAAGTATGTTTGCTTTCACATGATGCTATGATATCCCACAACATAGAAGCCATTTCATTGATTTCCATTTGCATTGCTGTCTTTTGCTTGAACTAGACTGCTTCCATAAACTTCCAATACAACAATACACAGTTTGGCATTTCACTTTAACACAATGTGGCATATCATCAAGTTTGCCTACTAGTTGAACCTTGTATATACTTGTTAATACACAACCCACAAGTATAATGCAATAGACTCAATTTCCTGTTCAACACTTAGCAAACTTATTAGACCTTTAATTGTGTTGTCATTCAATTTACCAAAACCCACTAAAGGGCTAGATGCACTTACACCGAGCCTGTTCACATCGCGACGCGCGTGTGAGCATCTCGTCTTCCATCTTTCTTAAACTAACAATAAGTACACACAACTAGTCATTTATTTAACTTGAGTCAATCTCCATTGTACTAGTATCTATTATGAGCCCTAGATTCATTTGATTTAAAGTTAGGCCAGGACGAATTAAATCCAACAATCATAAAGCATCTTTTGGAAAACCACAACAACAAAGGATATAAAGTAGAATTGAAAAATAGAATAATTTAGTTATGGGTGTGCACTAGTTGTGCATACCGGATTAGTCAAGTTTTGAAACAACCCCCCCCCCCACCCCACCCACCCACCCACACACACACTCTGAATTTCCTATATTTTCTATTTAGTCCAAGGATAGAAAAGGCGCTAAGCGGTCTATAGGTGGTGACCTATTGTTCTAGGCATTCTATGATAGAATGTCGAGGTTGAATACTATGGCCTTTGGTGAGAATACATACACCATTAAGAGATTTGAGAGTTCTATTTTAGAAACTTAAGTTTTTTTTATTTGCAAAATTTATAAAAAAACTTTAGAAGATCATACCAAGCAAAGGATGCGAGAACAAGCACTCTATCTAGCCGTTGTCTTTCAACCGCTCATGACAGGGTGAAAGCTATAAGCCCCATGATGATTAAGTCAATATGGATGGGTATTTGGATGCCAACTTATTCAATTCAAAAGATAGACTCTTGATTTGTACGCAAGTACTTGTGAGGAGTTAACATTGTAGCAACTTGTAACACCCTCGGTGTTACACCGTTAATCGTCTACTAAAACAAGTCATGAGCATCATACTTATGTGTTAATGCATGTGGTGAAGTGAGTAGATAATGCATTGCAACTAAAATGATCAACAAAAATGCGAAAATGAAAGTTGCTCCATGATTCGTACTAGTTAACAAGTAGGGGTGTAAACTAATTTTGATTGAATAAAAAGTACTATAGAACCTATATATGAGACCTAAATAAAGTTTAAAGTACAAACTTTGTAGATAACAATGCAACTCTTGCTGTAGAAAAATAATGTTACTAGCTAGTATTTCTAATAGTCTAGAAACGGAACTTGAAAACAAATCCAGCTCAAGACAGAAAAATTCCTAAGGTGAGCAGCAGTGTGACAAAGCCATGTTTGGCAAATTATTCTGTGAAATTGAGTTAAGAAGGGGTGTCGTGTTGTAGCTCTTATTGATAGCCTAAGGTGCCCTCTTTAGAGCAGTGAAGATGGCTTGGTTCCAAATTGAATCATTTAGTTTTTACGGACGCTTTAAAATTCATGCGCGTACTCAGTCTCGGGCCACCGGGCTCGGGCGCGTGGTCACCACGCGTGGCCGTTCTGCGTCGCTGCGTGGCTATGCCGTGCGCGCGTGTGCATGGCCGCACACCGACTGGCCGAGGCTGCCCTTGGTCTGGCCGTGGCCAGGCCACGGCTTGGCCGCTCTGGTCGCACCGCTTGCAGCCAGTCGTAGGCCGACGTGCCCCATTGGCCCTCTCTGCGTCCGACCACCACTGCAATCGCGGCTGCCTCTGATGTTGCTGCTACCCTCCATGTCGCGCATCACGACGCAATCGCAGTCGCAGTCGATGCCGCTGCCGTCGTTTCACTCCCGCACTCATGTCTGCTCGCTGCATCGTGCTGCCCCCTCCCTGGCCTGGTTGGGTGCCATCCGCACGTGGCCGTGCACGTCGTCGTCATGCCATTAATAACACTGTGGCGCATGGGCTATGGCTGGTCACGAACGCTCGTGCTCGTCCCCTCGTGCTTGGACGTAGGTCCCTCAGCCACGACAACCGCGCCCCGCCAAGGCATGCGCCAGCTAAACCACTCACCACACCCGCCACCCTTTTTTCCCGCCGCGCCTCTGCTTTTTGCCACCGTCGAGTCATGGTCACGATGAGCCAGAGAGCAAGCACCTCTCATCAATTCCTTGTGCCCGCGTCTCCACCTTTATGTCCTCTTGTCGACCGCCCCCTCCCCGCCTTGATTGCTGCCAGGTCGAGCTTCAATTTTGGAGCTTTGCTTCCGCCACCGCGCCATTAACGCCCATCCTGCCTCACCATGGATAGATTCCACCTCACCATCTCGAGCCAGACTATCTACGCAGCTAGCCCCATCTAGAACCCTTCATCGCCATGTGCACCTAAGCCGCACTCCTACCACCGTCTCTCGCTGCTGACGTGGCCGTGCCACCGCGACTCGTCGTCGAACTTGCCGCGCGCATGCGGGCAGTCTCGCTCGGGGCATCTCCGGCCGAGCCATCACCATGGGTAGATTCGTGGTGAGTCACCGGTGCTCACCAGCTATTTCTACCACTTCCGAAAGGCCGTGGCTCATCGGAACTTGGCTACCGCTACCGTAGGGTGCCCATCGTCGTGGAGAGGCCATTCTACTATGTTCCAGCTCGTCCAACCACTGCCTAAAGTTGCGCGTCGTCCCGTAGGTGAGGATCGACCCCTTAGGTGCATTGGAGGGGCTCTCGGTTGGCCGGTGTGGTAGCCCCGTGCCAGCCGACGCCGCACTGGCGAGCGCAGGGGCGTCGGGGACCGGTCGGATGTAAAGATGGGTTAGGGTGGGGGCCTATTGGCATAAGGGCCGACTGTAGGAACAGGGCGCATAAGAGTTGCGTTAATACTAGAAAGAGTAAGGATGTTTTTACAAAAGCGCCACACGTGTGGCCTCCCTCCCGCAGCGGGCCGGCCTATGTGCGTGCGCCGCGCGTGAGTGGGCCGTGTCCGCGTGGTTGTGGGCCACGCTGGTGAATTTGTTTTTCCTTTTATTAAAAAATAGAAATAGCCTTATATTTTAGTTTCTGTGCTGAACTTTGATAATTAACAACAATTCATATGGGTGTCCAAAAATTGTGAAACCAATTTTGTTAGGCTCTTAAATTCTTTATCTATCTGTTAGTATAATTATTTTATACATATCTATGATGAAACAGAGGTCTATTAAATCAATTGGAAATACTTAATATTATTAGGTTAATAATTGTAGGAATTTTTGTGGCAAAATGGTAATAGCTTTAGCTCTAAAAAATTATGGTAGTTTTCTGGTATTATTATATGCTCGCTGTAATTTTGTAGCCTTAGAATAGGCTAAGCTTTAGGGTAGTTAGATACTCCTTGTTTTAATATATGTTAAATCGCTAGTAGAAGCAAGAATATATTTTAGTAGTTAAGTTAATACGTGTTAGATGAATTTGTACCTTGTTTGATGAAAATACTAGTTAGCTTAATATCTTAGTCATTAGAGTTAGCTTAGTAGATTAGTAGATGTATTCTTATTTTAAGAGCTGTTGTTGCTAAAATACTAAGTGTTGCATCAATGTTTCATGCATGTAGAGAATGAGTTGGTAGAGTTCGTGACCACCGAAGAGTAGGAGTACGAGGAGATGATCGAGGAGTACGAGGAGAAGGTCCTCGTACAGGAGGAAGCCTCGGAGCCACCGATGACTAACATAGCTGACAATCCGTTTACCCAAGGCAAGCCCCGGTGCATAACCCTTATTTTAAATAATCACTGGATATATATATGTGATGTGTATTTACGTTACAGGATTTATATCGAAACTACATGCATAGATAAACCAACCTATGAGTCCTACTAGCATAGGTCGAGTAGTTACAATGCTTAGGCTATCGGTAGTGTGAGTAACCTACTGTTACCATTATAAAACAACATACTTTTGCCGACATTTTCTATTGTAGGCAAAGGACACCTTTGTCGACAGATAACCTTCTGTGAAAAGTTTTGCCGATAGTCTAGAAACAGTCGCGCTAGAAGCCGTCGGCGAAACTTTTGTCGACAGATAACAGAATCTCCAACACTTTATGTGTAGGCAAACGGCCTACCTACGTCGACAGTTAAAACCTTTGCCGACAGTTAACCCTTTGTCGACAGTTAAGACCTATGCCAACAGTTAAGACCTTTTCCGACAGTTTGTATGTTGGCCAAACCATTTCCAATGTATTTTACAACCCATACCCTACCAAAAAAACTGTCGACAAAACTACATAGATATAATTACAATTAAAATAATTTGATAAATCCACTTTTGCTCATATAGAAGGCATCACATTGAACAAATTCACTTGATTTTTGTATAAATAATATATTAGATCTTCCATACATACACACTACTCGTCAATCCTATCTATTTCTAAAAATTGTAATTCTTTACGCTGCAACAAAATACGAAGATATTTGAAAAAAAATACCAAGATATTTGCAAGTATACTGCGTCCACAATAGCAGCATGCCATCTCCAAAGAGAAGAAAATAGGTGGCAGGTACTCCAGTACTTCGAGGCTGTTTGGCACCCGCTCTCGCCGGCTCCAGCTCCCTGCACAGGCACACTGTACAGCACTGTGCTGCACTGTAACGCGGAGCTGGCTGGCTCAGGCTTCAGCAAAATACAACTGCAAAGCGGAGGAGCCAGCGTTCTAAGGGTTCGGCGGCTCTGCCACAATACTCTATTACAGTGCTCGAAGCCAGGGCTGCCAGAGCCCCTCCAAACAGGCCCTTGGAAATAGAACTACTGCCGCTGCAAATGATGGACGGACAAATATGAGATTACGTACTTGGTACCATTGACTAGAAGAGGGAAGCATTAAAATGGTATGCTCTTGAAAGGAAAAGGCAAACTATACGAACGACAGTTACTTACACAAAATTTGGTTGTCTGTTGTTGGTCAATATATGCAAGCAGCTCATCCTGCCGAATCAATGTCTACTACAAGACCTGCTCACGAGAGAAACAAATGTCAGTATAGGAAAAGTAGCATTTTCTATTAATTGTTTCATGAACTCCATGTATCAATCTAGGATTTCACGTCTGGTTCTGATACAACAAAATTATCAAGAAATTTAGTGAACAACCAAATTCTTGATGTAACTAACATGGCTGAGAAAAATATTATTACCTCACAATGAAGCTACAACATATACTTAAATTTTAAGATACCAAACTAGGGTCAACATGGTAATCAGCTTACAGCTACTTTTTTTCTTTAAGAAAACAAGAGTACCTTCTTCATAGAAATTAGTTCAGCTTCCAACACATCCAACCGGAAAACAAGAGTATTTTCAGCATTCCTGAGGAATAACCCAACACCATTTTCTCCTAATATGAAATGCACAGTATGCAAAATTCCAAAATAATCAGAATATTTAGAACCAGAGGGAACTGAGAACCATCTACAAATTCTGAAAACTGCAATATGTCCAATTACTACATGTACATAGCAAGATAAACTAATGAAAAACTTCATATAAAATCAACTACCCAGATCCCAACAAATTCTGAAAAAAAATTTGACTTTTGGACCCTCCACTGGCATACCATGTTATATAGCACCGGCAATATTTCAAAAAATCCATTCTGCATTCAATCTTCAGCGTAATTCCTGCAAATAGACATTTGCAAAACACAAAGCACATCTAACAGAGAGTGCACATCTGTTGGAGCAAAACTACATACTAAAGAGGGCATATTTGATGGCAGATCGAATATCTCACCTTGGAGTTGGATTCGTTCCAAGATCACAGCCGCCAAGATCTCCGGTGCTAGTCACGGCCGCCACAGCAGCACGCTCAAACTGATGGGAAAGGATCAAGAACACGTAGCTAGAATCGTTCCTCGTTCAAGAACATGGGAGAAATTGTCCGTACCTAGGTCGGTCGCTGATGGTGGAGAATCCAAGCCTGCGGAAGGAGGAGCCAACACCCCAGATTGGATGGTGAGGGACGGAGGCGCGCCGAGCTCACCATTGCCGCCGCTGTGCCATCACAAATCACACACAACAAGCATTTAAGGTCTATGGTCTATGGCCTTAATAGCTCTTTGATTATACAAACGTATATTTTTGTTTGACTCGACAGCAAGCTAAAATAGAGTTATGCAATAGAAAGTATTAGAAGAAGCAAGTAGGGCCTGAAATTTATGAGACACTATGCTGCAGTAAGAAAGAAGTGATATACAAATTAGTATACAATTGCATAGATGAGTAGAGTATGGGCACAAGAGGAGGTGACAGTAAAATTTTAATGAAGGTGCGGTGGCGGAGTGCTTTGTGCAGTGCAAGAAAATATAGTTCAGCGAGGCAGAGTCTTTGGCAATGTAGAAAATCGCTTAGAGCCGGTCAGCTCATTTTTTTAGTGTAAGGCAAGCTAATACATGAGTGTTTCAGTCAACAATGTAATTAGCTAGCTCTGAAGGAATTGTAGTATTGAAGTATGGCCGTGTTCAGTAGTAATTTTCAGAAGTTGTAGAGTGCAGAGGTAGAAGCTTGCTGTGTGCAACTTGCAGCAGCTATCCAGTGATATTGCCCTCAAATTTCAGAAAGTGCAGAGCCATAGTGCTGAAACAAATAGCTTGTTTGGAGTGTGCTTTGGGAAGGTTGTGAAGAGCTTTGTGCATATAAATCTCGACAACAGGCTAAGACAAACTTTTTAATATGTATATGATATGAATTTTTTAAATATTTTTAGTATAAAGTTTTCAAACTACAGACCCAAATCCACTCTATTTTACATATATAAATTGGTCAACCCTTACTGAACACTAACTTCTTTCAACCTACGGACCCAAATTCAATACCAATGCAATATGGCCTAATTCAGCTTAGAGACGTAGCAAGAACACACAAATGAGATATATTAAGGAGATTAAAACATGCTTTTTTCAAAGGATTGTAGCTCATATTCAAGCAGGAGCATGAGAACCATATTTAACAGAATAAAGTAGAATAAGGCTTTGGAAAAAATAAGCAAAGAGCATCTGTCAGCATTAAGTAGGTTGAGCTAGAAAATAGTAAGATTAAAATGAATAGTTGCACACTACTGCAGAAGATTCTGTAACACTACCATGCAAGAACAGAACACATGATGCACTTGCAAATCAAGCAAAAGGGACAAAACTAAACATTCAATGATTAGCTAAGGGCTTGACTAGTTGATTCACTATTTCAGTTTCACCACAAATTCATACAATTATCACACAGATATGACTATGAAAAAAATTGAGTCCATTCTAGTAAATATCTTATAACAGTCTTAATAAACAGATCATATCTGCACCAAATATAATTGTTGATTTTCACCAGAATAAGAATGTAGGGTACAACCTACTAAACAGACATATACGAGTCAATGTCCTAACACACAACTACAATTCTAAAGTTGTCAATATAGAAAGTGGATACTTACTACTGTTTCAGGGTTCTGTTGTTCCTCAAATCCAATCAATGTTGCTGATGGTGCATGACAAACAGATCATTGGCAAACAGCTCCTTAGATAAACCCCTCAAATTCAATCATTATTGGTGCTGGTGCATCACATTTCCTTCAAAGATTCTTAGAGCACCCCTGAAAAAATTATCACTCATTCAACTTGCTGAATTTTATAGCAAAGAATATAGGCAAAAGATGGATGGAAGTCTAAACTAGGCAAGAGATGTAGGTGAAAGGTGAACTATGACAACCTTTCCACAGAGCACTTCTCAAGGTTGGGCAACAGTAGATCCACAGAGCATACTTATTTAGCTAGTATGTGCTGAATTCTCTAAAACAGGGGAGATAGCAACCAAAGAGCTTTAGTTTTAGTAACACTAACGGTGAACTTTTTCTAGGCACCTAACCTATTGGCAGGCATAGGCAGCATCCTGAATTCAGGTGTAAGAATGACTGAATGCATGTCAAATACATAGTTCAATCAATGATCTCATATATCATTACAGGCACAAATATCAGATTATTAACACTTCAACAGTATCTCCACTACCACTCCAAGAGCTAGCCCTACTGTGCTTGTTTCATATGTAGGAAAATAATGTATACACACTATGTACATACACACATGCATCTTTCTGAATTGTTAGCCATATTCTGTACATGTCTGTGCAAAGATGCATGTCGTCATGGCCTTATAGTTTACTTCAATGTTATGGAATGTCTTGAAGGCGTCAAACCAGTCAAGGATTCAAATAAGCCATAGGTTCAGTAGAGCTGAAGTTCTTTTATCAAAAGGAAGCGTGTTCTAAGCAAACAATATTTGTCAAATCATAATCAAATACCTAGGAGACATAAATATCGGTTGCTACATTTTTTCCTGTTACTAAACCGTGCACACAAACAAATTATGATGAGAAGGGTAAATGAACTAAATTACAAACAGCTGAGAGTATCTGTTGTTACAGCAACATACCGCCTTTGCCTCCTTGTACTCAGAGATAGCCTTGTGTGAAGCGTATGTGAACTTGGTGCTTGGGCCAAGCACAGGAACAATAAAGTGGTTGCAAAGAATAAGGTAATAAAAAATGTTAGACCAATACCACAAAAAGCCACTAGCAGTAAGCATTCAAGAGACAGAAGTTTACTTACTAGTTTGTGTCAAACCACTTGGTCATCTCCATAGCAGGGACACTGGCATTTCCCCTGGACATTGAGAAGTAGGTGCTCAAGCCAATCTCGCCTCCAGTCCAAGAGTAGCGCTTTGGACAGCGCCAAGCATGGCCGTGGTATCAAGGACCTGGTCGTAGTACGAGAAGGTGTTGCTGGGAATGTACTTGATCCTAGCTTCTGACATTTGCTTCCCTTGGACCGTGGAGCGGGGTAGTAGCGCCTGGGGACGAGGAGAGGGTGGCGCCTTTAGTAATATCATCCTCTTCATTTGGGTCCCCTACTTCTACCCTTTCATGCTGGAGAAAGATGCAATAAGTGGAAAACCACAAGGTGACCGTATGCTTAATAGTATGTATTAAGCTTTGATCTGTACTCTTTAGACATTTAGGGGTGATACGATACAACATCAGCAATCAGACTTAGGACAGTAGCAAGAGCTGCACATAATACTATTACTACTAGATTGTTAATTTATCCTACACAGTATCAAGGTACACTTTCATACATAATGATACATGGGATCAATTTGGCAAATGCAGTGGAAGGGGCTAGCAACAAGCCAGGACATTGAGGACTCTAGCAAACATATACTGCAGGATAGTGAAATTATTATAGAACAATAGCCAAAGCCAAAGAAGCAGAATCAGGAACTCCAAAGGTCAACTTCTTAAGAAGATAAAGGGATCTAAGATTCACAAAGAGTTTAAGAGTTTTAGTAAATTCATGTTTGAAATTAAAAAAAAGGGAGAGCTACTAATCCAGTAGGACCCCAAGGGACTGGCACTTCATAGATCATTTCATAAATTCATGTTCAACACTAATTTGGAAGTTAAAGCAATGATAATGATAAGAAGAAACCAGCATAAGTCTTCCACAATTGCAATTTTATTGCATACCTCTGGAAGGTTTGGGCCTGAATACCCTGTAGGTTGACTGCTCGGAGCAAGTTCATTCTGACGACAGGATGAACCATTTATTATTTTAGCCCGTGAATCAATCGATCCATCTGCAGCAAACACAAATATATTCAAATTTGACTATGAGGATGAAACGCTAAACGATAAGCAACTAAGTTTTGGTGTGGAAAACATGATGCATAACACAAGGGTAAATAAACATTATATTAAAGGGAAAGCTAACTCTCTCCCTCCTCCATTTGCAGCCAAGTTAATTTGGATCTAGATGGACATGCGAAGACGACACATACACAGTAAATCAGGTCTCTAAAAAAATTGCAGAGGAATTGGAATTACCAACATAACATTTCAGGCAATCTAGATTCTACATTGCAGCAAAATGGAGTGCACATATGTTCAGCATGGTTCAACATTAGGGGCACAATTGAACTACACAATATAATGGAAGTGGAAGGGTGGAAAACAGTCTCACCATTTATCCCTTTCCTTTTGCTGCGCCCTCTCATCCCCACTTCTACTCTGAGAGAGTAGCTGTGCTAGTCAACGCCGCCTAATCACCTACACAAAGGGGAAAAGGTGGAGGGAGAGAGGATCTGGGGGAGGACTTAGGAGACCGAGGAGGAGAGGAAGAGGGTGACGTACCGCCAGATTCAGCGAGCGAGGTAAGGCGCCACCGCTGCCGATAATGATGAGGCCACGCACAGGCTTGGTCGGCCAGCCTGCGCCGGTCGTGGCTCGCGATGCATCCGGCGTCATTGAGATGAGGCAGCTAGGGTTTTGTTGACCACAGTAGCATAGGCGGATCGGTGGAAGGAGGCAGCGCCAGGTGGCACCCACGCCGGCAGCCACCGGTGGGTCCTAGGCGCGTCACCGAGGAGGAGGCGTTGTCGGCCGTGGCAGGGACGGCCACCCTCCGCACCGGCGCAACACTCGGCGGGGGGCGCCGTCGGCCCGCGTGGCCATGAGGCGTGAGGAGGGCATGGAGGAGGAGGAGGAGGGCAGCCGTCGCTGCATCGAGGGCCGGTGCTGCCAAGGTGCGGTGGCGCCGTCGTGGCCGCGTCGGGAGAGTTGGGGAGGGAGAGAAAGCGCTACGGGAAAGGAAGAGATAGAAGGGGGGAGAGAGAGGAGGGGATGCGATATTTTTACCCAGTGTGGGTACTCCTTGGCCGACACTTGCACAGTTGCCCTATATAGGCTACGCCGACACTTTCTAAGTCTTCTAATTTTTGCCGACACTTTTTCTGCCAGTAGAGAAACGCCGACAGATAATTTGTAGTCTTATAGTCTTATTGCCGACAGATAATTAGACATTAAAATGATATACAATTGCCAACACATAATATGTCGTCCAAACCTGCCTTTTGCCAACACATAAGTGTAGACAAATGTGTGTCATGGTGTAGTGTACTCACAATAGGTGATTATTATTACTACTCTCATGATAAAATGGTGAAAGGAAATGGAGACCGGGCAAGGATATGGTATGGGTATTGGTCGGTGTAATAGGCTGTGTCCCGCAGCCAACGGGGCATATCTTGGTTACACTTTTTTCCTGTCCATGTCGGTTAAGGACCGTCCGTTGCTATGGATGGTAGTCAGGTCACAGAATTATTATCCTGAGCACATACTTGCTTATGTGAGCCGAAAGGCTTGTTGCTCTCTTGTTGTGGGTTCCGGCTCTTTTCCGAACTAACTGATTGGAGGCGGGGATGGTGAAGGTCTAAGCACCACACTGAGTTTGAGACTCGGTAGTGGGGGCTTGGAGTCCAAGTTTGGACGAGGACCTGGACCACTTGACAGGAGTGTGGTGGGTTGGTCTTGCTTATGCATGGGGTATAAGCGGGACGTGTGTTTTGGGGTACCCAACTGGGATACATTGGTTCATGAATCGCCGTGTGATATGGTACGACTTGATTATGGTCTAGCACCGTAGTAAGAACTGAAAAGATGAAAGGGGATGAATGGGTCTGATTGCTCAACTCTTGCTTGAAAGTAGAACAGGTGCTTACATAGAATGGTTAGCTAATGAACTAATCATGACTGCTAATAAAATACATACATAAAGATTCACTACTAGTAATGCTTTTCAAAAAAGGAAACCCAACAAACCATAAAGCTTATTATATCCTTTGGAGTCAAAAAATTATTCCCACTAGTCGGGTAAGTCTTGCGAGTATATTATGTACTTAGGGTTTATTTACCCCTATTGCAGGTGCAGCTTGAGGAGTGACTGTTGTATGGAGGATTCTTCTAGTGGGCATAGACGGATCCTTGTATCTTATCGTTAGATGTTTATTTTTAATTTCGCTGTTTAAATTCTGCACTCTGAACTTGGTATTGTAATAATATATTTTTTAGAACTCTTGTTGTATGAAATGAACTAAGTACTATAAACTCATTCTCATTATTAGATTCTAGATGAAAAACATGGATTGTTCAAGTTCTTCCCTTGGGTGTGCTCGATGGAACCGCCTGGTGTAGCTTACTTTTGGGTGCTTAGTGTCTAGTGGAAGACAAGTGCCTCCGAATGTGTGTTATTTTAGACGGTTCTACCACACAACTCTTGATCCACTGTTCCTAAGTCTTCGTCTTTACTGGGGACGAGCAAAGGGGAAGTTAAAGGAGTTTGTTGATGGTATCTAGTGGATCAATCTGACCATCAACATGTCAACAAAGTGAAGGTATAATCAACATCATAGTAGTATTTCACTTTCAAATCATGTGGTCCCCCTTTGTACTTGGAGAATATTTGAATGCAATAGCAAACTTGTGAAAACATCAAGGGATGGTTACAATGATGCGATGTCCCATGGAGGTATTGCTCCCATCAATTGTACCCTCCTGTGTTTAGTGTCGCAATTTTGATTCAGTTCATATTTTGGAACTAACATGACGCATGTTTCGTGTAAAAAATAGGGGCATTATGGTACAACAACATTTCCCCCAGTGTGGCAATTCATTTTAGTTTGTGTTTCAGAAGAAATAGAAAACATGTTTCATGTGAGAGCAGGGTATCCATTGTAAAAAGTATGATTTTAAAACAACGCACATTTCAATCCATAAACATTTTGTTTCCTATCAATATATGTTTGAAACAACATAATTCAGAGAAGTTGCAACATTCAGAAATTGGATTATAGATTTATATCTTGCGTGCTATGTTAAAGAAGGAATAGTTGTCACCACCACCATTTCCCTGTTGGCCATCACAACACGAGAGCTCAACACAACGTGATGCCCTTTGAGCCCTTTTAGGACAAGTACACTGGTGTTGTCTCATAGACGGTCTCATGTAGTGCCACGTGATTTTAAGACAACTTACTAGACAATATATATACACATATTGTCTTTTAAGTTATCTTATAGTAACTCACAATTCATTAATTTATGCATATAAATAAAAGTAAAATTATGAGTTGCATGACAATCACAACTCATACAATGGTATAATAGCTGTCTCATAGTCCTAAATTCTAGTCCATGAGACGGTTATTTCGCGAAGGAACGACCTCTTTCTTTCTCTTCTCTTTCTTTTCTCCAAATCAGAAAAAATCCTTCATGACCCATCGTGAGACGGAATATGAGACATTGAGACGCTGACGTATAGCACCATACTTGCCTTGCATGCCACACTCTCTAGCACTCTTATTGTCCGTCGCCTTGAGCATTTCTTTCTAGGAAAAAGTCCATATTACCTCTCTCAATTTCTATGAAAGATTGTTTTCCTCCCTAAACTCTAAAACCGGGTAAACCACCTCCCTGAACTTTCAAAACCGATCGTTTTACCTTCCTGACCGGTTATAAGTGGTTTTTAAAGGCGGTTTTGTCTTTTTTTTATTTATTTCGGCTGAATCTTTGAAAAATCATAGTGAATCATAGAAAAATCATAAAATAGAAAATCTAATTTTGTTGGACTCCACGTGAGTAGATCTACACAGTGAACATATAATATATTATGCTTTAGTATAAATTTTTTATTGTAGCTTTAGATCTATGGTTTTCTATAATTAATTCATAGCTGCAGTTTCTATGGTCCAATTGTGGTGAATTTTTTATGATGGGAACTCTTGTATGCGTGAACTATAGTAAAAATTTCAAAATTTATAACAAAGTTATACATGATCCAATGAGTATAAAATTTTTACTACAGTTCAAGCATACAATAGTTAGCCCACCATAAAATTTTTACCACATTTGGACCATAGAAACTGCATTTATGAATTAATTATAGAAAACCATAGATCTAAAGCTACAACAAAAAATTTGTACTAAATCATACCATATTATATGTTCACTGTGTATATCTACTCATGTGAAGTCCAAAAAATTGGAATTTTCTATTTTATGTTTTTTCTGTGATTTAATATGATTTTCTATGATTCAGCCGAAATAAATAAAAAAGAAAAAGACAAAACCGTCTTTGAAAACCACTTATAACCGGTCAGGGGGGTAAAACGAACGGTTTTGAAAGTTCAGGGAGGTGGTTTACTCAGTTTTAGAGTTCCGAGAAAAAAAATAGACTTTCGCAAAAATTAAGAGAGGTAATGTGAATTTTTTCCTTTTTCTCTTGTACGATACGATACCAGGCGGGCCTGAGCTGGTCCCAGTACTGGGTCTGATGCACTAGTCCGGTCCATTAGCCCCAGGTAATACCCGGCCCATCCGCCGTGGTCCTCAGCCCAATCTCCCATCCTCCCGATGCGGGTCCTGCGACTCTGTCTCCCGACGCCCCGACGCCCGTCCGCCCGTCGCGTCGCTTCGAGCTCGCAGTCGCGACTCGTCTCCTCCTCCCCGTTCCCCATTCATCCTACAGGCCTAAACCCTAACCTCCTTGCTCCCGCGCTCCGGCCGCCGGCGCCGGTGCAACCACGCGCCGCCGCCTTTGCATTCCGTCCAGGGCTGCACGGCCACCTGTGCCCAGTGGGTTGTGCGGCCCCCAACGCGAGTTCGGCGCCGACCACCGCCGAACTGAAGCCGTCTGCACGTCCCCACGCGCGGCAGCGCCGCCGGAAGGCGCCCGCCACTGCGGCAGTGCGTGCTGCCTCCGGTATAGCGGCTGCCAGATCCCGCCGCGGCACCTGCAGGTTGGTACTTTGACTGAGACATAGTTTAACGCTTTAATTTCAACCTAGCTGGACTCTTAGACTGCCATACTTAGCTCCATTTCTGGGACCGCCACTGCTGGACGCCGTGTCGTGGAGTGGAGATCCGATCCATCGAGACTTGAGATGCTTCTTGTTTGGGCTATAGGACCCCTACCTTGCTTGGACGGATTGTTCATTTTGTTTTGCAATAGTTAGTTAGTCACTTCCCCTTCCTTATAACGATCCTTGAAATCCATTTTTTTTGTTTTTCTTCCCAGCCCATCCAGACTGCATGTATAGGTGATTTGCTTTATTTTCCAACCCTTTGTGCAAGTGAACCTCCACACCACATGTGATGTCAGCTTCTGGCTGTAGACTGGAGCTCCTGCTTGCGGCTGTTTATTTCCACTGCTCTACCTTGGGGTTCTAGCCATTCCAGCTGGGTTTGCATCTATGGGGATCGGAGTTTGTTATGTTCGGGGCTCCCTTGTGTGTGATTAATGAGCCTTTTATGTTGTGGTGCATTGCTGTAGGGATTTGGAGTTTGAACAATGCCAATGTGGCTACCCTGCATGATTTTAGGCGAACATAATGTCAGTACATTTGACTAGTTCTGCTAGAGTGGGAATTTTACCAGATATGCCCTGAAGTCTGCATGTTCTCTGTTTTTTAAGTATTATTGGGATACTCATTGATTCCATTCATGTAGTTGCCTGTGTTAGTTCTCTAACCAAACTCTGAGGCAGCTTGATAAAATAATGCAACTTAAAGTATTTCATTAGATAGCTGCGGAATGAATTTTACTCTTTAAGAACAACTAGAGGAAATGTTACTGTGATACGTTATGCGTAGCTGTGGGATTTCTTAGAATATAGGTGCTGTTTGGTTGGACTATTTTGCACCGGAAACGATTCACAGTGGTATTCACTAACGTTCATCTCCGTTTGGTTAAGATATATGCTGTAGGGACTCGATGCTGTGATATGCACTGTGCTTACCACCCAGGAACCACCACAAACGGATCGCATTGCTGGCAGCTATCACCTCACGTGAACTAAACAATCAGAGCAAATGATTACATTTTTCCAGGTTGCAGCGTTATCCATTCCCATTGACGTTTACGTTGGCAGTGCGCTAACCAAACAGCACCATAGTTATTTCTGGCATCGCCACCAAAAGTGTCCTATGCTTTACTTCTGCTGATCTGCATTAGAATTCCTCTGTGTTAGTTCATTCAACAACAACATAGCCTTTCAGTCCCAAGCAAGTTGGGGTAGGCTAGAATTGAAACCCACCAAGAGCCTCAAGTCACGGTTCAGGCACTTCAATAGCTGCTTTCCAAGTACTCCTATTCACACATAGATCTCTAGGTATATCCTAAGCTTTCAAATCTCTTTTTATTGCCCCCCCCATGTCAATTTCGGTCTTCCTCTACCTCTCCTCATATTATTAGCTTGGCTTAGGACTCCACAATGCACTGGTGCCTCTGGAGGTCTTCTTTGGACATGGCCAAACCACCTCAACCGATGTTGGACAAGCTTTTCTTCAATTGGTGTTACCTCTAGGCGATCACGTATATCATCGTTTCGAACTCAGTCCATTCTTGTGTGACCGCAAATCCATCGCAACATACGCATTTCTGCAACACTCAGTTGTTGAACATGTCGAATCTTTGTAGGCCAACATTCTACTCCATACAACATAGTCGGTCTAATCGCCGTTCTATAGAACTTGCCTTTTAGCTTTTGTGGTACCTTCTTGTCACAGAGAATGCCAGAAGCTTGTCGCCACTTGATCCACCCTGCTTTGATTCTATGGCTAACGTTCGCATCAATATCTCCATCCCTCTGTAGCATCGATCTCAGATATCGAAAGGTATCCTTCTTAGGCACTACTTGACCTTCCAAACTCACATCTCCCTCCTCCTGTACAACTCCGCCAAAGTCGCATCTCATGTATTCGGTTTTAGTTCTGCTCAATCTAAAACCTTTAGACTCAAGGGCCTGCCGCTATAACTCTAGTTTCCTATTTACTCCCGTCTAGCTTTCGTCCACTAACACTACATCATCAGCGAACAACATACTCCAAGGGATATCTCCTTGTATGTTCTTGGAAACCTCATCCATTACCAAGGCAAAGAGAGACGGGCTTAAGGCTGACCCTTGATGAAGTCCAATTTTAATCGGGAAGTAATATGTTACCATCGTTTGTTCGAACACTAGTCACAACATTGTTGTACATGTTCTTGATGAGGGTCACATACTTTGATGGGACTTTATGTTTGTCCAAAGACCACCACATAACATTTCTTGGTATCTTGTCATAAGCCTTCTCCAAGTCAATGAAAACCAAGTGGAGGTCCTTCTTCTGCTCTCTAAACCGCTTCATAACCTGTCTTATTAAGAAGATTGCTTCCGTGGTTGACCTTCCGGGCATGAAACCAAATTGGTTTGTTGATATCTGCGTCGTTCGAAGGGCGGGCCTGGTGCAAGCGGTAGAGTCTTACCGCCTGTGACCGAAAGGTCCCAGGTTCGAGTCGCAGTCTCCTCGCATTGCACAGGCGAGGGTAAGGCTTGCCACTAACACCCTTCCCCAGACCCCGCACAGCGCGGGAGCTCTCTGCACTGGGTACGCCCTTTTTATATCAGCGTCGTTCCTCGCAGGCGCTGCTCGATGACTCTCTCCCATAACTTTATAGTGTGGCTCATCAACTTAATTCCCCGATAATTAGTACAACTTTGGATATCTTCCTTGTTCTTGTAGATTGGTACCAATATGCTTCTTCTCCACTCCTCAGGTATTTTGTTCGATCGAAAGATATTGTGGAACATCTTGGTTAGCCATACTATAGCTATATCCCCGAGACATCTCCACACCTTGATTGGGATACTATCAGGGCCCATCGCTTTGCCCCCCTTCATACTTTTCAAGGCTTCTCTGATCTCCGATTCTTGAATCCTCCGCACAAAGCGCCAGTTAATGTCATCAAACGAGTCGTCCAGCTGAACGGTGGTGTTCTCGTTTCACCATTGAACAATTTATCAAAATACTCTTGTCATCTATGTCTGATCTCATCCTCCTTCACCAAGAGCTGCTCCCTCTCATCCTTTATGCACTTGACTTGGTTGAAGTCCCTTGTCTTCCTATCGTGAACCCTAGCCATTCTATAAATGTCCTTCTCTCCTTCCTTCGTACTCAAATGTCGGTAAAGGTCCTCATAGGCCTGCCCCTTTGCCTCACTCACCGCTCGTTTTACAGTCTTCTTTGCCACCTTGCACTTCTCTATGTTGTTTGCACACCTATCATGATACAAGCGCTTATAGCACTCCTTTTGCTTAATAGCCTTTTGCACATCTTTATTCCACCACCAAGTGTCTTTCGAGTCGCATCCGTTCTCTTTGGTCACTCCAAGCACCTCTGAAGCAACCTTCCGAACGCATGTTGCCATCTTCTCCCACATGCTGTTTGCATCGCCTTCATCATTCCAAGGGCCCTCTTCAATGACCTTTTCCTTAAAGACCTTTGATGCCTCCCCTTCTAATTTCCACCACTTCGTTATAGCAACCCTAACTTGCTTGTTCCCACGAGCGTGCACCAGAAAGCGGAAGTCAACCACCACCAACTTGTGTTGAGCGGCCACACATTCTCCAGGTATCACCTTACAGTCCACGCATGTTCATTTATCCCTCCTTCTTGTAAGGACTAAGTCGATTTGACTAGAGTACTGGCCGCTACTAAAGGTCACTAAATGGGACTGTCTCTTATGGAAGAAAGTGTTAGCTATCATTAGATCAAAAGCTATGGCGAAGTCTAAGACTTCCTCTCCCCCCTGGTTCCTACTACCATATCCGAAAGCCCCATGAACCGCCTCGAAACCTGCACTTGATGTACCTACATGGCCATTAAGATCACCTCCTATAAAGAGCTTCTCGCTACTAGGGACAGCTCTAACCAAGCGATCTAAGTCTTCCCAAAAAAGCCGCTTAACACTCTCATCATGGCCTACTTGGGGGGCATACGCACTAATTACGTTTAAGACCATATCACTAATGACAAGTTTAACTAAGATGATCCTATCCCCTTGCCTTCTCATCTCCACCACACCATCCTTGAGGCTCTTATCAATCAAAACTCCTACTCCATTTTTATTTGAAGTTGTCCCTGTGTACCAGAGCTTGAAGCCGGTATTGTCCACCTCCTTCGCCTTCTGCCCCTTCCATTTAGTCTCTTGGACGCATAAGATATTTACACGTCTCCTAACCGCTGTGTCCACTAACTCTCTTAACTTACCTGTAAGGGACCCTACATTCCAGCTACCTAAACGGATCCTAGTTGGCTCGACTAGCTTCCTTACCCTTCGCACCCGCCGAGGTAGGTGTGAAGACCCTTGCTCATTTTGCACCACACCCGGGCGTCGATGTGGCGCGCCACTAAGGATGCGCTCTGTGTTAGTTCAGTATTGAAAAAAAATTCATCGCAAATGAAGGAATGGGGAGTGTGTAAAGCCAATTTTTTTTGTCATGCTTTTTAATACTCTGATTCCAAATGTAGGTCATTTTAGCCTTTTTATTTTTTCTCTCTATTTTTAGGTCGTTTTAGAACTTCTACACTTTGTTTACCCCTTTTGTCCATTCTTGCCCCTGCTTAATAAATGCTACCACTCACACAAATGAATGAGTCATCTTTCCAAATGTGCATATTAAGTGAAGGGCCCTAAGGCCGTTTGATATATATTACTTAATCCTTGTGCTCAAGTCGAAATGGCCTATATTTGGAATCAGAGGATGTAGTTGCCTCCAGGGGTTTCAGAATAGCTCATTCAGTATATGTTACTATGGGTTGGAATGTTGGATACCTGCTTTCAACATTAAATTTTTCATTGGCTCATTGCACCTGAAGGCATACTGCACCGTCTGCTCTTCAACACATTGGGCGCATATTTTCCTGGTTCATTGATTTTTTTTATTCGACCCAAAGCTATGGGGCTAAAACCCTCCAGCATGATCAAATTTTACAAATGTAAAAGGATTTTTATGTACAAGCAGACTACAAAGAACTAGGGGGATTTACAGAAACTGAAATTGTTACATCAGCTCTTTTTTCTTGCTACTCGCTACATATTGCTACACTTCTGATTTCTGAAGGTACTAATCACTAACAGTTGCTGCACTGTTTGTATACCAGTCCCAGTTTGCTGCACATGCTCTAAGATATGAGATAGCCCTGTGCGAGTGATTGGAAAGATGGCATCAAAAGGTCCCCGGTCAAAGCTAGACCATGAGACAAGAGCTAGGCGTCAAAAGGTTAGCTCACAGATTTGATATTGCATGAATCCATCCACTGTATATTTCTCTTCATCTTCTGGGCTAGTTTACTTGGCATATTTGTACTTGTACCTCCATACTGCCATTTTTTTGGTGTCATGCTCCGTAGTTTGAGAGGAAAATAAAGGGAAAACTGTTATTCTTTGCGCAGGCTCTTGAAGCTCCAAGGGAGCCTCGACGGCCAAAAGTTCACTGGGACCATGTCCTTGCTGAGATGGTGTGGCTGGCAAAGGTTGCTTACTATATTATATTATAATTGGCAAATTGCAATCCTTCTCATTGAGAAACCCCCACTTAAATTTATCGTCAATTTGTAATTGTTTTTTCTTTTTGCAAGCTTAAATTTGTGTATGCTGCAGGAGTTTGATTCTGAGAGAAAATGGAAGTTGTCCATGGCCAAAAAGATTGCTCAAAGAGCAAATAAGAGCATAGTTGACCAAGCAACAAAGGGCGAGAGAAAACAGAAGGTTTGACTCTTGTGA
Organism: Miscanthus floridulus; assembly: GCF_019320115.1. NCBI lineage: Eukaryota > Viridiplantae > Streptophyta > Magnoliopsida > Poales > Poaceae > Miscanthus > Miscanthus floridulus. The sequence continues at coordinate 201,814,097 of NC_089587.1, read as the reverse complement.
CACAATGTTTACAAATTGTATAGTCGAACCCAGTTGCAATGGGACTGACAAGGCGACTAGTCATGATTAGTTGTGGACCAGACCGATTAGTCGAGACTAGTCATCTTATTTGTCCTATATATTTCAGGACATATACATACTATACATACTATATAGTATACACAATAAAGCAAGCATCAAGACTACATTCAAGGTCATGCATGATCACTTCCACCACTGCATGTCGCCGTTCCACATCTGCACATATACACAACAGCTGTACAGCACCTCAGGATGGAGACACCATCCGAGGAGTACATCACGAAGAGGGGCGGTGGCTTGAGAGTGCGGCGGCGGCTTAATGGCTCCACAAGAGGAGGAACGGTGCATGGGAGATGAGGAATAGCATGGGGGAGGAGGAACGGCGTGCGGGAGACGGGGAATAGCGCGGGGGAAGAGAGGAATCATGTACGGGAGGAGTTGCGGCGGCGTGGGATAAAGAATTCCGGCGCGCCTCTGTTCTCTGTGTTTTGCTGGAGTCTGGGCACACTTATGCTAACCTGAAGAGGCCAAATTGGCAGCCCGTAGCCCACACCTCTAAGCCCAGTTGAGCAGGCCCGTGAAAGGACAGGCAGTCACAGCATCCAGCCTGGGTATCCTCCTCCTAGTCGGATGAC